>NC_083777.1:7427500-7727500 GCF_963514075.1 Conger conger
TCAGACAGCCTTCTTACTGGCATTCAGCGAAATCACATTTTGAAATGTGTGCGATGTGAAAAGTGCCGTTCCTGTGTGCCCATTAAAGTGACCGTCCCCTGCTGCTCACTACCCTCCTTCCTGTGAACCACATTCAGCTCATTCCATGTAATTGGTTGTGGCAGCAGAGGAGGTGGAGTTCCGACGATGCTTATAATGCAAGCGGCGTATTTATACACGTTTTAGCACTGCAGATTATCTTATTTGGGATAATCAGTTTACTTATGCCTGATGAATATGAAAATCCCATTTTTCAGGGATGTAAACATTATAACTTTTTTGTGGTAATTCTTGCGCATGCAAATGCGAGAATGGCAGTTCTGTGAGTTTGCCAGTTTATTTTAAGGCAGGCTAATATAGCTATGCACAGAAAATTCACCAAAAGATTTTATCATCGGAAAGTATCCATCTTAATGAACAGATGATAGGTCATATGTATGGATGAAAAGCATTACTTACCCTGGCTAAGGATACACTGAGTTCACGGCAGTAGTACTGCACTTAAAATTCTCGAGAACCTACATTCAGAAACTGCACGTCTCTGAACGCGCTGAAAGTGCCCAGGGAAACATAGCATATTAATTCCGGTGAAGCCATTGCGAGTTTATTTGGCTGGAGAGTGAATGCGCTGGAGCTTCTTTACGTGTTTGTGAATAAAACTCCGTATGTAGGCCAGATGAGGCAAGAGGCTGCTGAATTTTTCATGCGGGCCAGAAAAAGCCCATGATGCACTCAGCAGGACCAGGAAACTCCGCCTCCAGTGAGCGTTTGACAGTTAACGGGGCGGAAATTCATCCCTCCCCTGACGTGGTTTAATCCCCCTCATCACAGGATCTCCGGGGCCTCCACGCTGGGGGCCACGCTGGGGCCCACCCTCCACAGCTTCCTGCCCCAAAGCAGCGGCCCCGGGGAGCCACAGAAACTCTCTCTGTCTCTGTCTCTGTTTCAGTGAGACCTGGTCCACTGCACTGAGATCAGTCTCTCAGAACCAGGCAGGATCTCTCTCCGTCTCTGTCTCTGTCTCAGTGAGACCTGGTCCACTGCACTCAGATCAGTATCTCAGAACCAGGCAGGATCTCTCTCTGTCTCTGTCTCAGTGAGACCTGGTCCACTGCACTCAGATCAGTCTTTCAGAACCATGTAGGAAAGAAATGTGCGGTCATAATTGTGTTGTTTTAGTTTAAACGGTTAACAGGTTTTTTTTTTCTCAGAAAATTTGAATGCGTTTCATGTGTTTTGGGCTATTAGACAACAGCCCAGCTGTCATGAGACCTTTTAGGAACACCGGGGAACATTCCGGTTTGATTCCCATTCAGCTGTGCAACGATGGCAGTCTGATTTGTTTATTATTCCAAACAAGCAATGCCAAGCTCTGCTCAGACAAAACATGCAGGTATGCTGCTTGCAGACGGTGGCTAGCATTGAATCATTGAAAGAAAACATTACAGAATGTACGTGTGTCATAACATTTTCCAAATTTTTTAAATATCATTATGAAAATTCCAGACTGGTGAAATGCATGACCATCTGCAAATGAGTTCAAATTCTTTTTAAATTGGAATACCAAACCGAACCATGCAAAAACCATCCTTGCAATTCTCTTGCTGTGTCAGTATTTTAAGGGGCATCCAGGAGCCCTGTGAATCTGTCCAGGAGTCTGTTTAGAGCTGAACTTATCTATGTGGAGCATTTATCTCAGGTTTTTGCTGAATGATCTGGAAACTAAATGTTCTCATGCACTCTTAATTTAAAATTGAACATCTGGTCAGACGTAAGCTGTTCATGCAGCGTGGTTAATTGAAAGGTTGTGTATATATCCAATCTGCCCACTGTCGGTGTTCTGTTACCACACACAGCTGCTCTCATGCATATCTGCCCCTGGGGCTGGGTTCTGTTACCCCTGCCCCTTCAGGGTAAGCCCACACATGTGACCTGCGGTGTTCTTCCTGGGGGTCATATATTCTTTCTCAAATTTGTGCGTAAATCAAACATGCTTTCCACATACTATTCACAGAACAATGAGGTGTGGACATGATTAACTGTATGTGTGTGCGCACAAAGTAGATTGTTTTACTGTAAAATATGCAGTCATTGCACACTATTTTCTCACTAAGCTGAGGTATACTGACTCCACGCAGAGATACAATTTGATGTAGAAAGAATAATATTTTGATACATATATCAAAATGTTACCATTGTTAATGATGAAAGGGCCAGGGGTACTACTGTGGGCTGCACTGGGCCCTGGGGGCATCATTAACCATCTCCGGTGTCCCGTATTTCTGAACAATAAGAACAATACAACACTGACCAGTAAGGACAGTTCATTAAGTTGAACATTCAGATAGACAGAGAAACTGGCCTTCAGCACTTTTTTTCTTGTGTGAATCATTTTCCACCAAACCTGCAAATAATGACTGTTCCAGGCATTTGATATCTTCACCGATTCACCAGTTGTACTGGTGTAGGAACAGTAGCCCTGCATACAGCTGCTGTAAGTATTTCTTTATTGTGTACTGTACTTTAATGAGAACAGTACATCCAGGCTACACGGGCCAAAGCAGCACACCAAAGCCGTCCTTTCCGGAAAGAAAGAGGGGAGAGGTTCTCTCACACAGCTGTGGCTGACTTCCAAACGTGGATTTGTGAGAAGCTTCCGGAATTTGGTTTCGAGAGAATGTTAATCACGGCACAATGGATTTTCCAACCGAGTACTGTACCACTGAGATACAGATAACTGCTATTATTTTAAAATAAAATCATGTAATGTAACTGGCCAGTACAGTTACAGTACATCGAACAATGTATACTGGATTCAACTGGTCATTAGAAGTAGATACTTTCAACCCCACCCAATTTCAGATGCACGGTGAGAGCCAAAGGAGTGGGAATCTCTGCTGGGGGGGACAATGGTAGCAGTGATCCTGCTTAGTGTGAATGGATTACTGTCACATGCCAGGATTTCCTTTATGGGACAAAAAGCACCCTGGAATTTTCCAAGAATATCACAGCAACATACATCAAATACTGACCCGGAATCCAGCAGAGAGCATCTGACGTTGCTATTTGGTTTCTGTTATTTATGCTCTGAAAAAGGATTTGGTCTCTGAAACACGCCGGCATCTTTTGGTTCAATAACCTATTTGGAGCCCAAGGGAGTCATGAGCCAAAATTCTTCTTTCAATATGTTTCATTATTATGCGAAGTCAGGGGTTAAATGGGTGGCTGTCTGGCATAGTCTCACACACGTACCCACATACACACACACGCACACACACACGCACACACACACACACACACACACACACACACACACACACACACACACACACACACACACACACACACACACACACACATTTCCTACCCAAAAATAACCTGCCTGCTGTACAGCAAGATTGACGGTACAATATGATGCAGTGGTGGAATTCACTGTAAGCTTCATATTTAAGCTGTGGAAGTTTTTGTTCTTGCCATAGGAGGATTACCGAGCCAAGCCGCAGGATTTCTGAGTCTTTCAAATGAGCAGGGATCTCGATATTAAACTCTTCAGCTCCCAGAGAGGCATCTGTTTCTATAACATCAGTGTGATTGACAGACAGCACACAGTTTGAGAGGAACACCGTGTTCGTGTACTTTAGTGAGAACAGTGAGCTGGCTTTCTGAGCCGTAAAAAAATATAAACCGAAATAACATTCTGCTTACTAGCAATTTGTTTCTGAGCAAAGGTAATGTTTCATTCAAATAAACATTACCTTTCCTTGATCTCCAGCAGCATTAATCAGTGAGTCAAATGACAATTTCTTCCCTTATATATCCCTGTTTCAAGTCATACTAAACTCCTAGGTAATGTGTAAATGTGTGGCAACAGCTTTGTATAATTAAAGGTACAATAGGTCATTTCGGACTTCTAACGGTCAAGAGAGGAATAGCAGCAACAAACATCTTCAAGCCACAACACTCTTTATCCCTCCCTCTTCTCTGTGAACTCGCTGAAGTTTAAACGCCATTGGCTGTGGCAATTAGAACCAATTTTCAACCAATGAGCTTGTTGTACAGTTATACAATGTTTTGCTACAGAGTGCCGGCCCATCAACTGAATATTTTGAAACCCGTATTTAAGGACTACAAACACAAGCTGGGGGTGAGTCAACATGTCAGTGGGCCTTTTTACAATGGTCTTGTAACAATGTTTTAACACAAAAATCTTACCTATAGTACCTTTAAGAACAATAATTTGCTTGTAGCTATGTACCGTAGCGATAGAAGACTTTAGGTTATATTTTGTAGATCTCTTAAAATGTTTCTATAGAATGCTTCTGCCTGGACTAGCCAATTAAAAGTGCATGGATATCATCAAGTTCTCTGCATTTCTACTCTCTGATTGGCCATTAGATAGACCCACCAATATCACAGCTTACTTTTAGCCATTATCTCAATTTAGAAATTAGAAACAAATCACAATTTGTCTGTGGCCTTTTAAAAAGTTACTCTGCATGTCCTGCCAAAAAATATCCAATTATCTACTTGCATTCGCCCAAAGAATATAAACTACACTGTGCATTGGTTTTGGAATTACAATGTAAATTTTCCTAGGCTACAATTATCCATAATTACTTAGTTTCTGGCATTTCAGGGGCACAGTGATATTGCCAATTATTTCTAGGACTCTGCACATCATCATCAGGGGTTAAATAGGGTCTTTAATTTTCAGAATTTCAGAAAATGTATTCTTCTACTTCTTCTTGTTATTATTATTGTACGATAATACAAATAAATTGTCAACTCACACTGCCCAAGAGAATATGTTAAAGATGCTGAACGAAGGGACAGACCTTTGACCACAAACAGAAGTGAAAGGGAGGTGAATCTTTCCCTGCGGACTTACTCCGGTCTGCATTCTCCAGCGCTGTGCATTTATTGCACTGCGAGCAAATACTGCTGTGTCATATTAGTCAGAACTTTGTACAACTCCAGATAATCAAAAGGGCTGTGCTCTACAGAACCCGAGAGGGCGCGTGCGTGTTACACACGCTCCAGAGATGCCCTCAGGGCTGAGCCGTGGCAAGGCTGATTAATAGACCTCACCTCCCTTCCATCAGAGGACCCATCGCGCCACCGTTAAAGAGCCCGGCTGTTTGAGTGTATTAAAAAGCCTGACGGTTTTCAATGTACTGCATTAAAAAACCCACTGTCGGTTTGAATGTAGTGCCTTAAAAAGCCACTGTCGGTTTGAATGTACCGCGATGTTTGAATATCCGGCCTGGTGTCGAGGCAGTGAGGGGTGGGCAGACCACCATGGCTTATTGAGAGCTCTGAAGGCAGGTGTCAGGTCAGTGCACACTAATAAAGGCCTGTGTTTTTGCTCCGGGGTGCTGTGCCTGATTATTTGTGGATTTGTGGTGACTGTGGTGCCGTTATATGTGATCTTCAAAGGCAGCGTAAGCGTTTGACTGAGACTGATGTGACAAGCATCAGCTATCGACAGGCTATGTTGCGTTGGGGCTCGCTAAATTATTTAGCGTATGCTACTTCCTACCCAGATTCACAACCAGTCTCCCCACATGAAACAACTAAAAAGCTGTGCTGTAATAACTCACTCTAATGAAGTCTAATTTAGTGTGTGTGTCGGAGTGTCCCTGACAAAGACACCTAACCCCTAAATGCTCCTGAAGAACTGGTTGGTGCCTTGCATGTGTGGGGGTGTGTGTGTGTATGAATGGGTCAATAAGAATCATCAATTGTACAGTGCTTTGGATAAAGGTGCTATATAAATGCCAACAATTTACCATTTACACTAGTGAGTGGGAGGAACAGAGCCTGCTTTTCTACTGGAAGTACAGGTGTGCTGCTGTTACACCATTCACACAAACTGAGGCCTCTGTGGGCCCATGCAGTGCATGCAGGGACACGCTGTCTGTTTCTCTCCTCCACTCCAGCCACACATAAGTTGTAGGGATGTATTGACAGAGCAAATATGTTGGCCTCTCAAGTGTAGCCATTATGAGAATCAATGGGGCCGTTAGCAGCTGCCCCAGCGGTGTAGACCAGGAGCTGCTGTCAGCTGCACACCAGTGTGCTCATGGCTGCCCTCAATCCATCCCACCTTTAGTCGTGAGTATATTTCTATATGCACCTGTGTGTGAGCATGTGTGGCACCAGTTTGAAAAAAATTGAGGCTTGTTGTTGTATGTTTAACTTGCAATGTCATATAAAAAAATAAAATGTATATCCATGTGCACCATCCAGGTGCGTGTGTGTGTGTGTGTGTGTGTGTGTTTGTAAATGGCAGGCATTTATATAGCGCCTTTATCCAAAGCGCTGTACAATTGATGCTTCTCCATTCAACCATTCATACACACACTCACACACCGACGGTGATTGGCTGCCATGCAAGGCCCCGACCAGCTCGTCAGGAGCATTTGGGGGTTAGGTCTTGCTCAGGGACACTTTGACACAGCCCGGGCGGGGGATCGAACCGGCAACCCTCCGACTGCCAGACGACTGCTCTTACTGCCTGAGCCATGTTGTTTGTGTGCATGAATGGCATTACCATTGGAAACAGATGGATCTAGATTATTATCTTCAAGAATCAAGAAAAACAAATTTGGTCATTGATGTGGAATATTAACAAAGTTAAACAAATTCAATCCCAGGGCACGTTCATGTGTATGCACTTCACATCTATTCCTGATGTTTTCCATGACTAAATGATACCCATCAGTTGTTTGCAACATGCCTCAAATGTGTTTTTTAAAATTAATTTTCAAAAACTGTTCAAAGGCTGTATGGGCAGTATTCTTATCATAATGTTACCGGAAAACCAAACTATAATCTAATCATAATGCTCCTCATCATTTGTCAACCATTTTATGTTGACTGGGAATACAGTAAGCCAAGGGTAGGATGTCTATGGTTCATCAGTAAAACCCATATATTGTGTTTTGTCTATAACTGGATGTATGACATGTTATAGCCAAAATAAAGGAGGATGCAGATTATAAGTGCTCTTCTGTTCAATTGTTTTTAATATGCATAAAAATGTTCAAAGATATTCATTTTTTTAAGAATCACAAACACATTCCTTCACAGACATTCAATGCGCTCATATTTGTCATAACTGCACTTTGAATTTCACTCACCTTACTCTTAGCAACCGGGCCATTTTTGGATGATGAGTCAAATAAGTCTGCTTATCTAAAGACCACCTTACATGAAACAAATCTTCCGCCTTGACTCACCGAGTTTGATGATGTGAGGTTTCACAAGAGTCTTATAAAAAGTTCACCGAGTGCTGTTGCCATGGGAATACAATCCCAGCATGCTCCATTCCTCATAATTCACAGCATAAATCACAATTCCTCCCAACAGTGCTGTCAAGTGATCTGTTACAATACTCTGCTAATACTCCAGTAATACTGTTTATAGTCTTAACGTATGTATATTTATTGAGCTTTCCAGTCAGAATGGACTTTCCACACTTCTGTTATTACTGATGTTTTAATCATGTTTTGATTTTTATGGTTGCCAATCATTGGATTTTGTGAAGAAAAACTAGGAAAAAATAAGGCTTTAGAGCAAAAGTTCTAAATGCTGCTGTATATTTTAATCAAGAAAAATGCTGGTACATTTTAGAACACCTTCACCTGAACACTCAGAGGGACAGTTTTCATTGAGAAGCCCTGCAGATATTAAGCCTCCATTAAGCTAGACTTGATTTTGCCATTTGTTATCTGTCCATGATCTGTCTTTGCCCATTTTGCACTAAAACTACAACATTGAGTCATGATGCACATACACATCTCACAGGCCACGCTATTCTATCTCTAAGGATTTATTGAGCAATTATGTGCTGCAAATGGCACCCTAAAATGCTAGAATAAGTTCAGCAGTGTTTGGCGGTTTGGCAGGCCACGGAAAATATATTGTAATACAGTCATTCCTGGGGTGGAGAGTTCAGAAACAAGAAGAAGTTCTCTAACATTATTAACGAAGAATCGTGGGAAATGAGTCCACTTTTTTCTGAGACAGTTGCAGGACACCGTGGCAGTGGCATGCGCAGGGATGTCTGGGATCTCAATCTGGCCCTGGTTGGCTGGAGTCTTGCCTCCTGGCAGCAGATAAGTAGGCATTACAGTCACCAGGCTGCAGGCGGCTCATACTAGAAAGTGCATGGGTAGGAGCCAGGCAGAACAATCTACAGCACTGCAGCAAGATGGTATCCCCTAACCAGTCCTTCCCACAGTAGTATATTTCAGCTGCTCAGTCAGTACCGGGAGATGACAAAGCCTGAGACAAATGAACATCATAACCCGGATGAGATGAAACTGCAGAATGAGAACTCTCTGGGCCTCCACAGCAGAGGAGGGGAAGAAGACTGCCGGCTCAAACAGCGAAAACAGAGATTTGCAGATTTAATTTGATTCATTCGCGCATCAGAAAAGGTAATAGGATTCATAAATAAACACATGCAAATGAGGAAAAAGGTCAAAGAAAGCTCATGGCAACACGACAAGCTAATTATGAGTAGCCATAACAAGGGTAAATGTACATTAAGAAGGGAGACTATTTTATGGAGTGTGAAGGTGCTGTACTGTAGATCTACTGGTGTAGGCATGCAAGGGTGGACTAATGGTAGGGATACTGCAATGTACTGCAGTGTACAGCAGGGAGAGATTGACTTTGTGTGGTAAATGTAGGCTGTGCTCACTGGATGTATATGCATACAGTATGTAGTCATTATTCGTATATGACTAAATGAGTGCCATTTTACAACCATCATTTTTTCCTACAAAACATTTGTGAAACGGTCCAAGACATTATCCTGGGATCAGACAGATTCCACACGCTTCCAGCGAGTTAATAACTGAGCTCGCTTTAATACAGAAAACCAATGATATTTATGATTTTTTTTTCCCCAGTTCACAAAAACAAATTTGCAGCCCGTCCTCACGAATACGGTCGTAATTTACATGAACACGGCTCACTTCACCTTTAGTTCCTGAAGAGGCCTTTTCGGACACAAAGGGCTAATTGGACTGAGAGGAGAGGACTTCAAAGGGAAGGGCGGAGAGTCTGCCCGCTGGCGTCGGACCGGCAAGGCCGTGGATCCGGAGGGAAAGGGGGGCTCGTTTGAGTGACGGACCGAGAGCAGCGTCTCTCACCTTAGAGTCCTTCCCTCCGCAGTGCTGCCTCACGGCTGCTTAGACCTCAGCGTGCCACACTTACACACCCCACGTAATTAGCACATACCAAGAAGGCAGCTGTTCCCCTTAGACTGAAGGATCAAAGCCTTTTACGTAAGGGAGAATGTGTATTAGTGCAGGAAACTGCATTAGACTTGCATTAACACAGCAGCGTGGCGTCGTCCATGTGTAGCAACATGAGAAAGTGTAACGTGTGCGTGCTGCAATATGCAGGAAATTACCTCAGATTTTGCGTTTGATATTATTGGCATCGATTTTGTCTGTTGGTGGTATGGGGCTGAATAAACAAAAAATGTATTTCAATATTTCATCACTGTAAATAGATGCATCCTCTCCATCCGCAGGCATGACATTACCCCCCGCCCCCCCCCAAAAGAAAAAAAAAAGATCTTAAATGGTACATGGAAACCACTTCTGTAACCATGTTATTTATATTTCTAACTCAGATGGATCAGTCACTGCTACTTAGGACTGTGACACAGCTCGAATGCCCGAATTGGAGCCCATAATTAGGAGATCCCAGCTGTGCAGAACTGGCCATGTTTGAGGAACGGCTGCTGATAAAAACCCCATCTGCGACCGTCTGAGTTTGATTAAAAAGCGGCGATCGATATTTGAAGTGAGATTGGAACTGAGGTTCCCAGAGAGCCCCGGTGTGGCACATTTCCAAAAATGCGAGACGGAGGGAAACCGAGTTTCAGAGACGGTGGGCGAGGTGGGACTCAATTCAGCCGAACACGCTTTTAAAAGCAGAGCACAGCTGGGGGCAGGCTATGTCAGGCCTGCTTCGTGAGTGAAAGCTACCTAGGTTTGCAGCAGCTGAGTCCTCTGACAGTGCTAAAATTCCCACAATGCTGTTCCATTTCATATCACAGCTTTCAATTTTATGATATGTCCTGTTCTATTTATTTATGATCAAAAACACTCATACCTATTGGAAAATCCGACTCTCCAATTGGCCTCATTTCCCTCGCCACCTCAGCTGATGTGTACTGAGCGATCTGCCATGAAATGGCCGTCATGCATCACCCAGGTGGGGGCTACACATCAGTGGTGCGGCTACACATGGGAGGCGAGTTTCTCCCTCTGCACTGTAAAGCAGGGCTATATAAATGCAAATAATTATTATCTTTAAGAAAAAAGGACAGTATCTAGACAAATCATTTTCCCTCGGGAATAGACTTTGTTGAAGATATTACATATTACAAGCCTCTGTAGAAGTCCTTACAGAGGCTGATTGGCTGAAAATGATGTCCTTGCACTGCAGACATACATCGGAAAGGATTATTGACTCATCTGGACATTTTGTGCATCTCTGGTCAAACTGTGTACATTTATGTACAGTAAGAGATGCTTCTAATGCCAAACTACCAGGCCTAATGTTGATTGTATCAAGAACCACAGAGGGAGCAAATGTGGAACTGGGAGTGATTTATTGGTCAATGGGACAGATTCACTTTGGGTACATAATAATGTCAGTTGTTACAAACGATGAAAGCATTTTAAATGTGCAGGAATATCATCAGTACATGCAGGTCATTGTAGCATTATGTACTGTACGATCTGAACTGTTGTGTGTGACTTCAGTTATACAGTTACAGTGAAGGAGGTGATAAAGACAGGGGTCTACGCAATGCATTGGACTTAGCCTGAACCCAATAACATAAAAGCGTGAGGAAAAAATAACCAGCCCAATTAGTCTCACAGTGTACCTGAGCGGCTGTCAGACAGGAGCCAGCAAAGAGAGAGTGGGAAAGTTCAGGACTTGTTTGATCATACAGTATCAAAGTCTTTCTCCCTCCTCAGTAAAAACAGTGATTATTTCACTTTGGTACCGTAACTCACTGATCGACTATGGCCTACATGGAGCCGAGAAACTTCATATCTAGCCGTTAAATGAGGTGTACATTGTTAGGGTTGGAGTGAAATCATAGAGGACAGTAGATCTCCAGGAACAGGGTTGGGCGGCCCTGCTCTAGCCATTAAATGAGGTGTGCTTTGTTAGAGTTTGAGTGAAATCATACAGGACAGTAGATCTCCAGGAACAGGGTTGGGCAGCCCTGCTCTAGCTGTTAAATGAGGTGTACATTGTTAGGGTTGGAGTGAAATCATTCAGGACAGTAGATCTCCAGGAACAGGGTTGGGCACCCCTGCTCTAGCTGTTGAATAAGGTTTGCTTTGTTAGGGCTGGAGTGAAATCATACAGGACAGTAGATCTCCAGGAACAGGGTTGGGCAGCCCTGTTCTATAGTCTTGGGCCTGATTGTGTGCTGCTGTTGCGTATTGATTCAGCTGAAATGCAGCCTGGGAAGAATGCGACGGGCAGATCTTACTTCCCGTGCTGAGGGCTGGATGGCTGTCGGGTATACTGATGAAATCATGGTAGGTAAATAGTGACACCCACTCCACTGGCTGTGGTTGAGTCTGCTGAAACAGCAATGGCAGATTAGCCACAGCACTCACAGTCTTACCCTGGGGACAATGGAGGGAATGGACGGGAATTTTTTCCCACAGAAACAGCTAAACTGTACATACTGCACACACTGAACTGAAGGTACCGACTGTTTCACAGATTAGCGTGTGCTAAAGTCCAGCATGGACACTCACATCACTCCCTGGAGCCAGGCTGAGAGTCTGATTGGTCACTGACGTCATTCCCTGGAGCCAGGCTGAGAGTTTGATTGGTCACTCACATCATTCCCTGGAGCCAGGCTGAGAGTCTGATTGGTCACTGACGTCATTCCCTGGAGCCAGGCTGAGAGTCTGATTGGTCACTGATGTCATTCCCTGGAGCCAGGCTGAGAGTTTGATTGGTCACTCACATCATTCCCTGGAGCCAGGCTGAGAGTTTGATTGGTCACTCACATCATTCCCTGGAGCCAGGCTGAGAGTCTGATTGGTCACTGATGGCATTCCCTGGAGCCAGGCTGAGAGTCTGATTGGTCACTGACGTCATTCCATGGAGCCAGGCAGAGAGTCTGATTGGTCACTGACGTCATTCCCTGGAGCCAGGCGGAGAGTTTGATTGGTCACTCATGTCATTCCCTGGAGCCAGGCTGAGAGTTTGATTGGTCACTCATGTCATTCCCTGGAGCCAGGCTGAGAGTTTGATTGGTCACTGACGTCATTCCCTCCTCGCCAGATCTCCTGCTAAGCTCCAGCTAGTATGTGTTTTACGTACTAATAAACAATCATTTAAGTGGCTCCTCAGAGAATTCCATGTATGGTGGGAACGGTGAAGGCAGTGCATATAACTTGCTGTATATCATAAACTTCCCTCTGCCACATAGACCAGACAAATTAAAACGCCAAACTCTGCCGATGTAAGCTTCATAAATTCTGCGGTACAGACAGTGGTGTGGTTGCAGAGTGAAGAGGATGCACAGACTGACTGCATGCATATCGGAGCATGCACGTGGGTGTGGAGCCTGCTGAATAGACATAGGACATTGGACCTTTGGGCAGGGCTTACACGATAAAACAGCTCATGCAAATAACAAAAGAGGATTAATAACACATTTTCAGAGGTTCAGCTGGTGTCAGCCACTCCCTCAAAGCCCAAGCCGAAACCCAGAGCCCTGGAATGAGCCAGTGTGTGAGTGTGTTACGGTGGGAAGTGAGCCAGTGTGTGTGGAGTGTGTTAGGGTGGGAAGTGAGCCAGTGTGTGGAGTGTGTTACGGTGGGAAGTGAGCCCGTGTGTGAGTGTGTTAGTGTTGGAAGTGAGCCAGTGTGTGGAGTGTGTTAGGGTGGGAAGTGAGCCAGTGTGTGGAGTGTGTTAGGGTGGGAAGTGAGCCAGTGTGTGAGTGTGTTAGGGTGGGACGTGAGCCAGTGTGTGGAGTGTGTTAGGGTGGGAAGTGAGCCAGTGTGTGAGTGTGTTAGTGTTGGAAGTGAGCCAGTGTGTGGAGTGTGTTAGTGTTGGAAGTGAGCCAGTGTGTGGAGTGTGTTACGGTGGGAAGTGAGCCCGTGTGTGAGTGTGTTAGTGTTGGAAGTGAGCCAGTGTGTGGAGTGTGTTAGGGTGGGAAGTGAGCCAGTGTGTGGAGTGTGTTAGGGTGGGAAGTGAGCCCGTGTGTGAGTGTGTTAGTGTTGGAAGTGAGCCAGTGTGTGGAGTGTGTTAGGGTGGGAAGTGAGCCAGTGTGTGGAGTGTGTTAGGGTGGGAAGTGAGCCAGTGTGTGAGTGTGTTAGGGTGGGACGTGAGCCAGTGTGTGGAGTGTGTTAGGGTGGGAAGTGAGCCAGTGTGTGGAGTGTGTTACGGTGGGAAGTGAGCCAGTGTGTGGATTGTGTTAGGGTGGGAAGTGAGCCAGTGTGTGGATTGTGTTAGGGTGGGAAGTGAGCCCGTGTGTGGAGTGTGTTAGGGTGGGAAGTGAGCCAGTGTGTGGATTGTGTTAGGGTGGGAAGTGAGCCAGTGTGTGTGGAGTGTGTTAGTGTTGGAAGTGAGCCAGTGTGTGAGAGTATGTTAGGGTGAGAAGTGAGCCAGTGTGTGGAGTGTTTTAGTGTAGGAAGTGAGCCAGTGTGTGGAGTGTTTTAGTGTGAGAAGTGAGCCAGTGTGTGGAGTGTGTTGTGGGGAGAGAGTCAGTGTGTGAAACAAGTTTGTGTGGGAATCACAATATAGTATGAAACATACAATATAAGGTCTAACAACTGAAAACTTAATTCCAAACACTGGCTCAACAATTTCCATTGCATCAAAATGTCCAAGGAAGTTACTGAGAAATTGATGCCATACATTTGAAAAGAAACCCTTGATGCTGATAATGGTAAGTTTTCATGAAGCACTGCTAATGACTTTTAATCATCTGACCACAATAGAGTGTAATCATAAAGTTTAAACCTTTCATTTATATTTATTTTATTTGAGTTCATCTGTACTATAGGGCTTTCCTTTTATGCCTACAGTACATCAGTGCAAGTTATTTTCTTATTTAGATTTTTTTTTGCTGGTGATATAATTGCACTTTTTATGTGTAGACCAACTTTCCATTGCTGGAAAAAACCTGTCACTGCCGAAATCTATAAAAATGGTAAATGGACTGCATTTATATTGCGCTTTTATCCAAAGCACTTTCCAATTATTGCCTCTCATTCAGTCATTCATACACACACTCACACACCAATGGCAATAGGCTGCCATGCAAGGCACCAACCAGCTCGTCGGGACCTGTTGGGGATTAGGTGTCTTGCGCAGGGACACTTCGACACACCTCGGGCGGGGGATTGAATCGACAACCTTCCGGTTGCCATACGACCGCTTTTACCTCCTGAGATTATGTCGCCCACAAAAAAATGTTTGCTGCATATCTATGGTCTTAAGCTCTGACAAAAGCAGATTGTTGAACACTGGTGTCAATCATCATCCATCCATTATCTACACCCTGAACAAGCCACCAATCCACCACAGTATCTGTTATCATCTGTGGTTAATTAGCTAGTGGCTATTTATGTTGATTATTGGGGATGGCCAATTCGATAATTGACTGCCAAGGAGGCGCTGTTGAGCGCTTGCTGAGGGACGTCTGAATTGCAGGTGAGAAGTCTATAAAGGCCTTTCTAAGCAGTGACATCAGGGATGTGGTGGCAACAGGTCTAGAGGGCACGGGTGATCGGGGATGGGCAGCCAGAGCGACATAGATTCTCATGAGTATTCATTTTTGCGGACCTCATCAACCTTAGAAATGTCAAATGAGGATAAACGTTGGCATTTAAAGGTTGGATGCATAAGATGTGACTGAAAGCGCAGATATAGTGCAGAATATGCAGGATGTGCTGGGGCCTCTGGGGCAGAGAAAGTGGAAAGGGGCCCTGCAGGACCCTTGAGGCACACCTAGCCTTACAGAGATGACTGGCTCTTTCTAGGAATCCACTGCGACGTGCATGGCTTTCATAAAGGACCTCTGACACATACTTAATGCATGTGTGTCTGCAAGTGCTCGTTGACTTCTGCCACTACAACTAGGTGTAATATCATGTTTTCTAGTGATTGTTTTTGAGGGAAATTTGTTGTTATTACTATAGGTCAACAGGAGGATGCAAGTAAAACACATTGAAATCATTATAACGTATTTCTGGTGATAATTCGGATGAGTTTATGCACACTTTCAGTGAGGTGGACAGTACATTACCCATATTTCAGTTGGTTTGTGCTGGACAGAAGATACAACTTCTCTCAACTTTTGAAAATAAGAAATGGACCATGGTCATATTTATTCAGAAAATTAGCAAACTAATTGAAATGGTGATGTATTGAAAGATTAATTTTTGTTGTATGTTGTTGTATGTACATCTTACTGAGAAACCTTACAATATTTCTGTTTGAAGACAATGGATTTTTTATTTGTGTAATTAATGAACCTTTGCCTGCCTTACAGTTCAATTAAGCAAACATTGTTTCACAACTTTCACATTCAAAAAGTTGGATGCTAAGGTAACCATCTGTTCCTCACAGATATACTACAGTTAAAAAAGCTAATTTTAGATTCTACTGTATTGCTTTGAAAGAAGCATAAGCTGTCAGGTGGTCACCAAAAGGACATTACGTTCTTTAACACACAGAAGATTATCTCACTGTGTGTTACTTTGTATTTTCTCCAGTCGGCTCCTCTATGAGGTATGGTGCTGTGCTTCATTTGAGTGAAGGTGTTCCATTTCTATCATTTCTTTGTGGCTTTTGTGTGTTTGACCTTGTTTCGCTCAATCCAATTTAGATTCTCGCCTAGCCCTTCTATTTTGCTTGCCAAGTGGATTTTTTGTAATCTGGCTCATTTCATTCAATCCGATTTCATTAAATTACACATTGATTTTCATCTACCCCTTCTAGTTAGTCTCATTTCCCTTTTCCTTAACCCCACCCCTTGATTTCACCAATCACCCTATTTCTGGGCGGGGGGGCATGAATGCTACAGACAACCCTGATTGCACCCATTTAGCCTTGAGGTTAATGGAATGTACTTGCCCCCTTTTACTATGTAAATGTGTCAACTGAAATCAGGGATCGAGCCTGCTGTCTGTAAACCTTACCATCAAAACAATGTCAACATTAGCATGTTATTTGAATTAAACATTGAATGGAAATAGGGCAGTTAGACTAAGAAAGACAGGAAATGCGGCATAATGTGAACGATGCCTTTAGTACACTTGAGCCATTATTATTACTACCATTATTAAGTTGTGCCTTTTACTATGCACTCACAATTTGGCTGAAAGCTGGTTCTCTTATGAAACTATCAGGTTGCATGATATATTGGGGCAATTTTCACATTTCCAAAGCAGCTTCCAGTCCTATGGGAATTCTCACAGCAAAAACCCTTCATCGTGGTATAACAAACACAGAACAACATCACCATCACCTTATGTAAATGTTTTATATTAAAACACAGGTCTAGAAAATATAATATCCACCACTCTCTGTCAGACTAATAGTTGTTTCGGTAAAGATTATTGTACTTTCCACACACTGGGAACCAAGGCACAGAGAAAGAGACTTACCAGGCCCATCATGGTCCCTCACTAGTGAATGGCTGACCTGTTCTTACCCGCTCAATAAAACACAAGTACAGACTCACAGGAACAAGGCTTGAGAGCCGAGCTCACTACGGACACTGCAAGGGACAGAAAACAGCGTTGACCTTTGATTGGGCGCTGACGCAGAGAAACAGAAGGGCTCCTGGGCGAACCCTGTGGCCTAGCAAAAGGCCGGTACTTTCATTAAAACCGCAAGCGCCCGCAGAGGTCGAACACGTAAGGAGATGTGCGAGGGCCAATCAGCTCAGAGTCACGTCAGGGTGGCAGCAATCACAAGGGGCTTGTGGGAAGGAAGGACGAGGGGGGAATGCAGCTCTGTGACTCATTCCACACCCAGGGCAAAATGAAGGAACTGCAGAGTCTCAATGGCTTGAGTTCTCAACCAAGCTCTACCACAGGGGTCACCAACCCTGTGCCTACAGACCTACCATCCTGAAGGTTTTCACTCAACCCTAATTTGGCAAAGCAGATTCTACCAATTAGCAGCTCAATGAGATGAAGAGGTGTGCTTTGTTAGGGTTGGAGTGAAAGCCTCTCCAGGAACAGGGTTGGTGATCACTGGAATCTACAGTGTATAGCCAACAAACATATAGGTCATGTATGAAAATATGCTATACTATTCAAAATATACAATCATACTGAAGAATCGCATTTATTCTGGCTGAAAATTGACATCTTCTAAAATTAGCAGTGATCTGCTGGTCTCTAATACCTAATGATTAAAAAGAGAGGTAACCAGAAGCTGGGTGACACCTCAGATTTAAAGATAGAATAGAAAAAAAGAAGCTTCAGGATTCAATTATAGATTTTTTTTCCCCCACCATTTGCAACCCAAAAATATCTAGGTAAAAGCCTTCTGACACCTTTTCTCAAACCCTGTTCTTACAAAGAGCAACACACACAAAATGCACACCTGAGATTAAATAGGCCTGAAGTTATCATTCCTATCTGGGAATGTTCCAATCAGTCAGTCAATTAAAGTTTGAATGCAAGACCCTCCATTATTCTCCTGTATTCAGTCTACAGGCTTTTGTGGTTTATTTTCAATACGCCAATTAAGGCTTTGGAAAGCAGGTGTGTTATTTAGCCAATCACAATTGAAATAAATCCGCGGGGCTGAAACGTGGAAATCCAGCAGACACTACCTGATTCTGACACCTGCATCCTGGTTGAACGTTTTCCTAACAAGCTGTAAACCAGGGATCCTCAATCTTATCCAGAAAGGGCTGGTGTGGGGGCAGGTTTTCCCTCCAACAAAGCAGAAACACATCTGAGTCTACTTGTCAACCACTAGAGAAGGGGTCACCAACCCTGTTCCTGGAGATCTACCATCCTGAAGGTTTTCAATTCAAACCTAATTTGGCACACCTGATTCTACCAATTAGCAGCTCAATGAGATCTGAAGCTGTTGAACGAGGCATGCTTTGTTAGTTTTGGAGTGAAAACCTATAGGACAGTAGATCTCCAGGAACAGTGTTGGTGACCACTGCACTAGAGTCTTTGCTGATGACCTCAGCAGTGTTAAAAACCATGTATTTACTACTCATTGAGTACTACAAAAATCAGCCTGAAATTTTGTCATTTCGAGCACAGCCCCTGATTAGCAGGATCAGATGTGCTTCTGCTGGTTTGAAATGAATGGACCCCAGCTGTAAACTAATAGTATAAAGTAGAACTGCACCCTTCTCCTGGACCCTAACTACCATCCTGTAGGTTTTCATTTCAATCCTAATTTTGCAGGCTTGAGTGCTTTGTTAGGGTTGAAGCACATACAGGATGGCAGATCTCCAGGAAAAGAGTTGGGCAGCTGTGCTGTAAAGAAATAGCATAAAATATTCAGCTTCAAAACCCCTTCCCCAGCAACAATGATGATTGTGGGCACTCTCTGCTTCGCCTGCAGTTATGGTGCTCGTAGCAGTGTTGATATGTTGGGAGTAAAGTACTCGAATCATCTGGGTTATTAAATTATAGAAAATTATAGAAAAACCGAGGGAAATCTTGCCTAGAGCATGTGAAAGTGCACTGAGATTTAATATTTTGTAAAAATCATTTCAGTTTCCAGACGTGGATGAAGAGGCTTGGTGCTGGGTAGGCAGGCGCTGACGGGTGTTGACCGAGCTTTGAACGCATGTGACCGAGGGACCAGGGCACGGCAGGGCAGGACTCTCACCATGACCCTCACGTGGCCATTAGCTGCATCAGCGACCTCGCGCTAGCACGCAATGCATAATTAATGTCAGAAACGCATAAAAATAAAATGCATGTGCACCGCAGAGGCATACAACAAAGCTATCTGGGTCAGCTCATTTCCTCATACGCAGTCGTGTGCCTGTGTTCAATGAGCATCTCAGAGCTACTGCCCTGGATGTGGGTTCTCCTGTCTACCCAAACTGACCCTGGATCAGGACTGCTACACGGGGATATGGTTTCCCCTGTCTACCCAAACTGACCCTGGGTCAGGACTGCTACACGGGGAAGTGTAGTGAATACAGGCTGTGGGGTCTGCGGATGTGCTGGGGCAGTCCTGCAGAATGGGGGATGTGTCCCTCTCCAGCGCAGGTTATATAATGCAACTTTATGCAGATATTCACAGTGTCCTCCTCTGCACAGACTGCCCACTCTTGTTGAGTGCAGGACTCTGCTCACATCGCCCAAGCCTGTGCAGAGAGCCCTTATATAGTATCTAATCCACATAACATAAATACATTCACCATAAATCTTATGGATATGGAATGCATAGCAGAGCTTCTTCCGGCAGTACAGTTAAGACGGCACCTAAACTAACGTCATACGGTAACAATCACTTTATCATGGGAAATAGTCCAGGGATGAACATGTGCTTGTTTTGAATGAAGATTGAAGACTAACTAAATTTATGTTCGTTTATCCTGGTATTAAATAATCTAAGTAAGTTTGTAATAATCTAAAGAAGCATTTAATTTAAGTTCAGTTTCTAAACCACTAAGGGAATTAAAAATCAAGCATGCAACATATTATTTTTTATTACATACATGCATACAGACATAAATAGATTTTATTTATTCAGGAATGTGTAAACCATTATTAAGTTTTGGCAAGTGATACTCGCTAATTGTGTCACTTCACTTTCCTTTATTTCTTGGATATATAAATGTGTTTATTGGATATACAGAGTATAAATGTGTTAAAAATGCATGTAATACTGGCAAACGCTATCAGCTTCATGGGCTGCTGCAGCCTGTTTCCTCTGCAGTACATTGTGCATTCTTCAGGTCATTGTACATTTTTCATGGATGTGTTACGAGAGTTTGCCAGGTGGCTGTTTGAAGACTTTGCCGACAGTCTGGGAGCGTTTCTGGAGCCAGTGTGAATAAACCTGGCTCTACCTGGCTGTGTGCCAGGTCAGAGGCTGACCCTTGCTGTCACAGAGACGGAGCTCAGGTGGAGGGGCACGGCAGGCGGCTCTGCTGCTGCTTTTGTCCTTTGTCTTAACAAAGGACAAAAGGCATTACAAAATCTCCAAGGTTGTATTTGTACCAGGAGAGAGAGAGAGAGAGAGAGAGAGAGAGAGAGAGAGAGAGAGAGAGAGAGAGAGAGAGAGAGAGAGACCTTGTCCATGGGAATTCAATAACTTTTGCTGTGCTGAAACTAATTATCACTTGAGAAGCATTTGCTTGCTGAGTGTGTTGTGGCCATTGTGTGGTGCCAGGAACAGAGTGGGTACATAATGTTCAGGGAGAGAGAAGATGCAAGAAGACAGTGGGTACAGGAAGACAGAGGACACTGGATGAAAGAGGGTACAGGAAGACAGAGGATACAGGAAGAGAGAGGATACAGGAAGAGAGAGCATACAGGAAGACAGATGATACAGGAAGAGAGAGCATACAGGAAGACAGAGGATACAGGAAGACAGAGGAAACAGGATGAAAGAGGATACAGGAAGAGAGAGCATACAGGAAGACAGTATGTACAAGAAATGAGATCCACGTGAGATACTGGTCTCAAATTCCAAAACAATTTCTCTGGTCACGGATATTTACTTACAACCTTGCATTCCATGTTGAAATTGTATCCAGTATTCCAATATTGGAATAGTGTCTGCATGTTGAAATGACCAATGTAGGTCTCCTTTCATGTTTGTTGTGTTTTAAATCTAATTTACATTGCCGTGAAGTTAACACACATGAATATGCATGAGGGTCAGGAGGGGAGCAGAGATTAGTCATCAGGCATGATAGCTTACAGCCATGCTCACACATACAGTAACATGTGGGCTCACATTTATGAACAACGGGCACACAGAGGTAGGGGAGCAAGCAAACACAGAGTAAAACACACCAGCCAAACTATTAGCCAAGGAAACTGTCGGAGTGTTATGGTCTGCAGGCATCATTTCAATCGCACTGTAGATTCAGATCAGACATTTTATCTTATCTACATTTTTCTCATTGTTTTTATCAACAGCCAGAGGAATGATTTCCCTAACATAATTTGATAAAAGGTATTTCACTCCAGGAAATTGTTGCACCAGTTCCCTGTGCTCTGTGTATAACAGAATATTTGTGTTTCACGGATCTAATTATTTAATAATGATTTTAAAAAAAACAGTTTTAAATCAGGAGGTTATCTGGCTAAAAAATCTGTCGTTCACTGCAGTTACACCTGAGCTGATACGGTTCCTCTATATACAGTAAATACAATACATTCCATGAACATTATTTGGCAGGACACATATTTTGTCTTTCCATTATAATGAATCTCACAGATTCAGGTGTAATCCAAATTTTCTAAAACATATTAATAAATGCAGGATTTTCTGAATGCTTAAACATACAGTATTATACCTGCAGGTGTGTGCCTAGCATGGTGGCTAATCCATCCCATGTAAAAGAATGAACAGATTACAGTACATTCAGAGTAATGTACAGGGATGAGTAAAGATTCTGCACTGCCAGAAAATCCTCTACTATCATTTCGCGGAGTAATTTACGATGCAAACAGGAGTGCAAAGATCAGTGATTGAAGTGCAGTAATTCCCAGGAGAGGGAGAGAAACTTGTCAGCTAAAACATACAGTTTTATAGACAGTAATTTATACAATGGCAAAGAACAAACAATGCACTTTGAATGGTGTAATTTCACTTTACATTTAGCAGGATACCAGTAACCAGAAGATGCCCTTTTTAGGTACATTGATATAATTATTATAATAGATGATAGGCAAGTATCTTTTTTAAACATAGTAGCCTGGTTAAAATATATCACTAAGCATTAGGACATTAATGGAATTTGGCAGACGCTCTTATCCAGAGCGACGTACAGTTGATTGGACTAAGCAGGAGACAATCCTCCCCTGGAGCAGTGCAGGGTTAAGGGCCTTGCTCAAGGGCCCGACGGCTGTGCGGATCTTATTGTGGATACACTGGGGATCGAACCATCGACCTTGCGGATCCCAGTCATGTACCTTAACCACTAAGCTACATAACTCCCTGGTCACAGATGACATCCTCTGGGAAGGTAGAGAGAAAAGGATTGTAGCAGCCAGGTGTTAGTAGAACTGGACAGGTTTTAATAAACTCCTTTCCCCTAGCCTAAGTTAGCGATGAGCTTGAGGTTAAACACCAGTCATCTGTGATGTCATCACAGTGTATTTATAGATCCCACCACTTCCCTGTCTCTGTGCTGACACGCACGCAGCGGCTAAGTGAAATACTGGCGGGATGGCGGACTTAATGCAGTGAGTGGTAGACCCAGAGAGAGAGCGTTCTTAGCCAGCCACCAGCTCAACCCCTCCCAGCTCTGCAGTAATTTATAGTGTCAGCAGTTACGGTCAGGGGTACCAATGCATCAATGGATATAGAAAGGGTATAGAAAGGGTATTCTATTTAATCATTTTAAATCAGTCCAGCGCAAAATGTTTCTCACAATTGTTACAATTCTTTAAAGCAAAGATGCTTTCAAAAATAATTAAATGAAAGTGTCTAAATATTATTAAAAAAATAGTATAAGAGTAGTTTACTACCCCTGCACTTGCCCCTAAAGAGACATTGCAAAAAATAAATTGTGAAGTATCTCGTGCTCATGAGAAACTAACTTGTGCACACAAGAAAAATAACTTGTGAATTAGTATCTTGTGAGCAAAATTTAGTTTCTCATGAGCACAAGATACTTTAACATTTTTTTATATATTTAGAAACGTTCATTTAGCATGAAAGCATCTTTGCTTTAAAGAATTGTTTTACATTTACAATACTGTAAGCTGAGTATAATGGATGAGAAAGTTATAAAACTGGCAACATTTTCTCTAAATGTAGTAAAATCTCTGGATGATATTTCCAAAGGTTAAAAATATGTAATATTATGTCTATTAACCTCCTGCCATATTCCATACTATTAACCTCCTGCCGTATTCCATACTATTTTCTAATGGTACATGGTACATGGTAAAAAAAATCCCCCCACCTCTTCCTCTGGTTTACTCGACTGTGATTGGACACAAAAATGGCTCCACCTCTTCATCCCTGTGGGACCTAATAAGTATGGTTTACTTCCTGAAAAGCGTGCTCCCGATTACACTGAGCGAAACCCATGTAGGGCACACTACATTTAGAAATAATTTCACCTCCGTAATTTCACATCCTCAGTCTGTATTTGGTGTGTTTAGTAGACAGTACATAATTTTAGGACACAGTAATTAGGAGGCTGTTTGGGAATGGGCTGTTCAGCCTATGAATAGAAAACTGATTCAGAAGAGTCGGATAGCTCTGTAACAATTAAAAGAATACTGAATCAGAAGAGTCTTTATGTCTCAGTTATGAAGAATTGGACACTGATTCATAAGTGATATAG
This sequence comes from Conger conger, assembly GCF_963514075.1. Classification (NCBI taxonomy): domain Eukaryota; kingdom Metazoa; phylum Chordata; class Actinopteri; order Anguilliformes; family Congridae; genus Conger; species Conger conger. The sequence goes on from NC_083777.1 coordinate 7,451,088, forward strand.
CTTGGTGAATAAATAAATAATTTCGGTTGATTTCAAAAGTGACATGCATTTGCATTTCTGTCATTTGACGATTGTTAAGTTTAAATCCATTTCCTGTCCGTGTATTTTACTCAGAAGCCAAAGATATAGAGTACATGAAAGGAGAAGTCAAGTATAAAGAGGTATTGTGTTTGCTCAGGTGCTTAGGGGTAAATACATTGAAGTGAACAGAAAGCAATGAAAAAGCATTCAAGGAGCAAACATCGCTGAGAGCCATTGAAGAAGCACCGTTATCTCCGCAGGAGTGTCAGATGTGAAAGGCACTTAATTAGAATGCCATGTCGGCTGAGTTTAAAGTGCAGAATATAGATTCATCTGCGTTCTCCCCATTCCATAGAGTGAGCTACTGCCCACGGACACTCTACACATCTCACAAGATCAATCATTCAATTAACCTCTTACCATCTGTTTATAAATAGACCCCCGTCCCTCGTTGGCAGTGCCCTGAGAAAGGACGGTTGTGATTGCATGTGGGCTGTATGCAGCATCAACCGCTTATTTTTAAACCGCTCTGCCAGCCGTGTACTATTCTAAGAATTCTTCTTCTTTCAGTGACACTCCAGTAAAGAATCGCTTTGCTTCCCTATGGTGCTGCATGACGTATTCCTATTTGTTCTTAGATGCGGCTTTTAGTGTGCGTTTGTCTTATTCCGCGACTCTTTTGTTTGTCCAAATAAAGTGTGAACAGAAGACCAGATTTATGTCTGACCTACACATAAAGACATGCGTGCTGCGTTGGTGGAATGACTCTAAAGCACGTTTACTGCTTTATCCATTATATTTATTTATGGGCGCATTCACGGAGATGCTGACATGTACGCGACTGACAATGCACACTGGGTCACTGAATGTGACTCCGGTGGGGAAAATACCGCAATTAATGTCTTCGCTTGGTTATTCAGCATCCATTCTTTAATGATCGTTTTAGTCTGAGATGTAATTTATCAAGTCTTTAGCCGACTGAGTCCCTGTGAATGAAGTATTGATCTTTAATTTTCCAGAGCCGAGCGCGATGAGAGGCAGCCTAGCACTAGCGTTTAAAACGCGCTCTTGCATGGAGGCTGCGTTCTAAACGCGTGCATAATGCATGCCGCTGATGTCGATGTGATCTTATTTGCCGTGCGAAGGTGGGAAACGGCTTCCTCCTGTTGTAGGTGTGATGGAGAGGTAATTAGAGGCAGCAGCTGCTCTCAAACTATCTGTGGCATGCAATTAAAACGGTGTGTGTCTTTAACATGTTATGGAGGCTGATATTTCTTTCCCAACAGGCTAATTATGTGTAAACTGATGAAAAGCACAAAAGCTCACATTCTTTGTTATCCTTAAAGCTTTTATGGCTGGTCATGGATCCTCAGTTTGTAAGACTTGTGTGACGCAGAAAGCCTCAGAGCCATGTTTTATTCATGGCGGTGCCACGCTAATGCAGGACTCAACACAGAGCGCGGTTAGCACGTCTCCTGTGTGGAGGGCCTTTATATCCCCACCTGAAAAAGTCTGCTACCCCTGTCAAATTGGAGGGAGTAAATACTCTGCTGGTGGTGAGGGCAATTGTCTGTACTTACTGCTCAAATAATGCTTTAGACACCGCATTTCTGGCACTCAGAGGGTTGCCGGTTCGATCCCGCCCTGGGTGTGTCGAAGTGTGCCTAAACAAGACACCTAACTCCCAACTGCTCCTGATGAGCTGTTTGGTGCCTTGCATGGCAGCCAATCGCCGTTGGTGTGTGAGTGTGTGTATGAATGGGTGAATGAGAAGCATCAACTGCACAGCGCTTTGGATAAAGGTGCAATGTAAATGCCCACCATTCGCCAATTTGCACTGGTGTATTCTAAACTTGTTTCAGCGGAGACTAAACACCTGCAGTTCCCCTGCATCATCTACAGTGCGTACATCAGGGTGGCAGCCATTTTGTAAACGGCATTCTCACCCTCATCACTTCACTGCCCTGTATTCTCACAGGGGGCTGTGCTGCATGCGCTAGGCCATTACAGCGCTGCTCATGAACAGAATGATGAACACTCTCAGTGTTGCTGTTTTACACTCCTTTCTTGCTGCAGGTGACTGTTGTTTTCAGAAGCGAGCTGAAATAATAACTGTGTGAATGTTGAGTTGTGTCAGAAGCACAAATGGGTAGGCAAACACGTTTTGGACTCATGGGAACAGCATTTATCCACTTTGCCTTTTACTACTAGATTTTTAAGGTATACAGACCTGTTTAATAATTTTTGTAGATTCATGTAATGCAGTGAGCTTGGCCATTGAAATGCTGTGCTGTACCTCATGGAAAGGAAAAAAAAATGTAGTGATATTATCTTAAAAATATTTATTGAAGTCCAAATATAAAAAATACATACTCAAATATTTTTAATACAAAACATGTGTCAGGTTTATTTCATGGATTCCCTTTTACATAAAGTAATTATATTAATTAATTAATTCATGATCAGTTATACAGTATAATTGTGTGAGGCTATTGTGTTATATGTATGTGCATTAGATTTCATGTATGAAAGGAGCAATCGATACTCAATTTTAACTGCATGGAAATGATCGCAATTTGGTTGAATTATTGAAATGACAGCAGTGTTCCTGCATCGACTGCAATGCACATTCACAGGGGCTGAAAGAACATAGCAGCTTATATTTTACAATTAAAATCGATTTCGCCGTCAAGACGTAACATAAAACTAAAATATATTGGACTGCATTAATAAAGTATGTTTTAATTAGCTATTGAATGCTTTGACTCTGGAACCTTATTGATTTGCGAACTTCTTTTTCCTTTATGCACACCATTTGTTTCACACCGTGTGGTTCTCTCAGTTTAATGTTCAGGTCTCAGGATTGTGCCCTGCAGCATCGGCGTCTCAGAGTAAAGCAAAAGTAAAAAGGAGCTGTAGGCTTCAGCTGATGTTTGTTCTCCAGCTAATGTATCTGTATCAAACAGAGAGAGAGAAAAAAACAAAAACAAAATCTCATTTCTCTCATTCAAGTTTATAAATGTATTCGCTGTAGAAATGTGCAATTGCTATTTCTCCAGTTTTGGGGAATAAATGCCTGTTTTATGTTATGTCGCTCTGCGATTTGATCTGTAGCCATTTGATGTGAGGCCATTTGTACACAATATGCAGTGTGCCACCAGCCGTCTGAATGTGGAAGCAGAATGTGAGGACAGCACTTGTCGGTCAATCTTGTTATCATGATAAAAAAATAAAATTATGAACACAACATGGCTAGGAACTGCATTTCCATATTTATTCTTTTGGCCAGCGTGTCAAACAATTTTACAGTAATGAATACCTTACAACAAATTTAAGTAATCAGTCACATGCAAATGTTAATTCAATTAGTTTTTACTGTAGCAAGCCATGCTGATAATCAACAAGCAATGCAGTGGTTGATCGCAAATTAAAACACATTTAAATATATTAAAAAAATAAAATATAGTTGTAATTATTTTTGCACATAGCAGGGATATGGGGCTCCAGTTCTTTACAGAGCAGCTTACTGGTGTACACAGTGCAGTGTGATCTGGTGACACAGAGCAGCACACTGGTGTACACAGTGCAGTGTGATCTGGTGACACAGAGCAGCTCACTGGTGTACACAGTGCAGTGTGATCTGGTGACACAGGGCTCCAGTTCTTTACAGAGCAGCACACTGATGTACACAGTGCAGTGTGATTCAGTGTGATCCAGTAACACAGGGCTCATTCTTTACAGAGCAGCTCACTGGTGTACACAGTGCAGTGTGATCTGGTGACACAGAGCAGCACACTGGTGTACACAGTGCAGTGTGATCTGGTGACACAGAGCAGCACACTGGTGTACACAGTGCAGTGTGATGCAGTGTGATCCAGTGACACAGGGATCATTCTTTACAGAGCAGCTCACTGGTGTACACAGTGCAGTGTGATCCAGTGACACAGGGCTCTGGGTCTTTGGAGACCACAGGCTGGATTGGAGTGCCACTCTTCTCTCCGGCTCTGTGCGCTTGAGAGATCTTGGTCCTTGGGCACCCGACAGCTCTGGAGATACACAGCTTGACCATTTATCTAATTGGAAAGCAGCGCTAAGCCCAGCCCATTCCTTTCAGCATCTTTTCTCCATGAAAGAGCAAGTCACAACACTACCCCCTGTGTGAGGCAGACGAACAGACCAGATCCAGGCCAGAGGACTGTTCAGCTGTACATACATCAGCTACAGTTATGTATACAGTTGCATAGTTGTACATCAGTTACAGTTATTAATTTCATATATGTAGATACACCTGGCACAGACCTTTATGCATGTGATGTCTGAGGTGACGGTTGAACACAAAATACCTAAAAAATGCAATACGAACGCAGCAAAACTACAAGCAAGAATGGTGGACGAGTCACTGTGGCACTCTTTTAAATGCAACTCATCCAGGCTCATCCTCTGTCTCTAAGACTGGTGGAGCTTCAGGACCCTGGACAGCGGTCACCTCACCCAGAGGAACATACTGCTCGGGTGACTGGAAATACCACCACTGGGTCTCAGTGTATATCCCAAGTGACCAAAAGTCAGCAAACTTTTTTGAAGTTCACTTCCTTGTCTTGTTGAGAGATCGCTAGCCCCAGTGTGGTTGTCTCTTGTCTAGGTGTTTCATCAACCCATTTCAATGTAAAAATAATTCCGATTGGGACTCTGCCAGACTTCATGCCTGTCTAAGGGTTCCCTCCTGCACAGTCTCTGGCCTCACTTTAAGTGACATGGCACATTCATGGCTTCAGAACACTTGGGGTGTGATGTCACACATGGAAAGCCAATGGGTGACATCACAGGCACTTGTCAATTTCCCTTCTTGGACATGCCCAGTATGTTGACCTCACTTCCTCCAAGCTCTGAGGTGCCATGTTATAGTTTGGACAGCACAATCTCTGAGATTTATTTGTGTTATTTTTGCCCTCCTCAGCTCCACTGCATGAAGTGCCACTGTCTTTCTGTTTTTAGACAATAAAGTGGCCTGTTCCCGACACAGGAAGTCTTGGACACCAGTAATAATGGAACCAGTAATAACCACACTTATTGTGGAGGAATTCTATTAAATGTGGAGAAAATGGTTTTCAGTATTGACCATCTCTTTCAGCACAGCATGGTTTTTGCAGTGACTCATTTAGCAAAGCTCTCAAAAGGGATTCTGCAAAGGGCTTAAATCACATGCTTTGTGCGCATCATTTAGGAGGGCTGGGGCAGTGTGAACACCCCCCTCCCACCCCCAGTAGACTATCTTAGAAAGATTCCTCTCCTGCAGAACCTCCCCACATTGTGAGAGTTTCTTTAGTGTCTCTCCATAGTTTTCCTGTTTTTAATGGATTTGGCTGTGGTGTGGAGCATTTCTTTTTCCAATAATCCAAATACCAGAGTTCTTACTTTTCTTAGAAAATCCAGTGGGAGCTTATTTGGAGAAAGACAACTGCTTAGAGACAACCAACAATGCCGTCTTGCAGGGTACTATTGAGTAACATTACTCAAACATAACAGAAAAGCTAATGTTTAAGATTTTAGGTGATTGTTCTTCAACCTTTAGCATGCAAGTTCCACACTTGTGGAAGTCGGATTTTTCCAGGCTGTCTGAGATGCACGCAATAATGAAAAGAGAAGATGGGACCAGTGGCTGTATCCATGTGCCATAGATTAGGTTAACTGTGACTGCCAGAGAACTGTGTGTGATGACCCTGTCTTCACCTGCGATCCTGTAAACTGATCCAGTTTTGATCTGTGCAAGAGTGTGATAATTTCAAAGATTTTTTATTCAAGGTCAGACAAGACGCCAGTAAAACGTCAAATATAAAATAATTTTAACAATATATAAACAAACGACGTTCCTTTCTGTAAGTATATGTTGGCTCATGAAACAATTAAGTCGAGCTTTAACTTTTAGTCAATATTAGGCTTAGTTCTTTTATTTTATTTTACAATAAGACGATGTATGGCAAAGCACAAGATATGCTGGTGACATGCGGACGGGATGGGAGATCGCCCCGCCGTGTGGGCAGATGCGGGGGCTCTCTGGTCCATAGCTCACATGCTGTCCTCCCTATCCCTCAGAGACCATCCGTGGGGTTGGGCAGATGAGGGGAAGCCTGTTCTTGGACGGTCTAACGCGTTGGCTAAAGCTGCATGGCTTTGAAGTCCCCCCATATGCTCAATGGTTTTTCTGGTCTCCGGCATGGTAACATGGCCTGTGACTCACGGCAGGATGGAGACGAGTAGAAATGTCCTTTACACGGTGTTCTTCAGATGGGCTTCTTACCATCTGTGTGATACAAAAAGCCTTTGATACTGTGCAAAAAGGCCTTTTTTGATTGGCATTTCTGTGAGAATTGTTAAAACGTCACCCTGGACAGATTCTGTGAAACGAAGGAATCAGAACTATACATACGGTGCCAGTACTGTGGGTTCTTGGGTTCTCATGGGGAATTATCATAACTGTGCCTTATGGCCATTTCAGTTTTTTGCACAGCCTTCAGCCTTGCAGCTCAGGTGAATACAGTTTACCACAGAGAATGCTCAAATGCTGTGTCTATTCCATATACAAGCGACACGGCTCCCCCAAGGAAATAAACCTATGCCATTGTAAACCTTGATCGATGGGTTAATCATTGCTTAAAACTCAAAATGAAATCCTTCAAACGAGCTTGCAAAAAAGTCAGGGTTCGGGACAAATGATGATCGACTGAGCAATGCGGTGCATATTCAAATATCCAGGTCGTAATTTTGTTTTCTTCATCTTTTTTCCCCAGATGGAAAACGTAATAGCACGCATGCAGGATGAAAAAAGTGGAATTCCGATCCGCACAGTGAAAAGCTTTCTGTCCAAGATCCCCAGTGTTTTCTCAGGTAAGAGCGTGACATTATATAGATGGATGTTTGCTATGGAGCAGCAGAACATTGTACGCTTTTACAGTGATCCTGGCAGAAGTCACTGTGGTGCAGTGATGCAGTAGTCCAGTGGCACAGAAGTATAGTGGAGCAGGACTGCAGTGGTGCAGTGATGCATCTGTGATGTGGTGTAGTTAGTGTTCACTATTCATCATGATAAAACCAAATAAGAGTTAATATGTCTTACATTTGTGAGAACCTGCACTGGAATGCATGAAATAAGAAGAAAGCACTTACTGTATTTTACTGTTTGTTTCCAAGTAAAACTGAACTATTTTACACAGTTCCTTTAACAGTTCCTTTAACACTTAATTAAGCTTTGACTTCTGCCTACCAACTTATGTGACATAATATATTATGTAACCACATCTGAGAAATGAAATTGTGAAGGTGCGTGTTTCTGAAGCACCGCACTTGAAATATTTATGTGATCACAGTGTAGAGTTTGCAAAGCTATGGTGTGGTTGTGTTAATGTAGGATGCTAGAACCTAAATGCACAGATAAAAATAATATAGAAACAGATAATACAAGGTATTTTTTAGAATATGGTGATGACCCAGACTTGAACAAAATACATTTCTTTGAACCGATCATCTTTCACTGTCAACATTTGTGTTGTTTCTTGGTCATAATATCTATACATCTATGATAGCATTGCAAATTGAAAGAGAAAACATTTAATTTGAATTACAAAAACAAGACGTTACGCTCTATGTAGCTTCCTCAAGATGAGTCAATTAAAATAGAAATAACTCTATTAAAAAATATATTACCCTGAAAAAAATATTATTACCCTGTTTGGCAATAATTTGTTTTGATCTTAAGGCCAAAACATTATTACTCTATTAAGCTAATCTTGCTATTTCATCATCTTTCTGTGACTTGGCATTGTAAGTGTGACATACATTTTTTGTGTAATTTTTGTGAGTTGGCATTGTGGGGAATAAGGTTATTTTTGATCAGAATGCAAGTGAATTAGTGTAAAACACAGATCTTCTGCGTTCCAAAGACGCAGTGTTCAATGGGCTTGCGTGCCATCTGATATGTTTCAGTGATTTGGGCTGGCAGAGAGATTCCTGTGAATTCCAGTGTGAAGCCAGCAGGCATGGGGACTTATATGGCTTTCAGCATAAAGATAGCAAAGGGAGGCTTCAGGATTTCAGTGTGACTCTGGGAAAAAGCACTCCCGGAGATTACAGTGTGAGTCCGGGAAACATCCTTCCCTGAGATTACAGTGTGACTCTGGGAAACAGCCTTTTCAGAGATTGCAGTGTGAAATGAGGTCGTAACAGAGCTTTCACAGTTAATGGGGGGATATCCCATTGGCTTGATGAGGCTGACAGAGATGCCCATTGCCCTCAGGGTAGAGTCAGGATCACAAGCAGGAAGGCTGCCTGGGGCCTGGTGCAGACATGCCTGCCTACAGCAGGGCTGGAAACCGAGCTCTAGAGACCACCCCTCTACCTTTTACCATGCTAAAGAAGCCACTGCCCAGTCCTGCTGAACTACCCAAGCACAACAGATTCATAACAAGCTACTGTGAACACAGTTAGCAGCAAGCTACTGTTAATAATGTTATTCTACAGTTGATAATAATGTAACCGTGTTAGTAAAATGACTAATGGAGGTTTTCATTCTGATGCCAGGATATTTTGGCTGCCCCCCCCCCCCCCCCCCCTTTCTTAAAAATGAATACTGTTCTTTGCAGAACATTGACATAATTGTTTGTTAAAAAATGTAAGCAAGTGGCAGGAAAAGTATTAAGCTTTATGAATTAATGGTCAGTGAGTTCCACATTGTTCGGGAAATAACAATGTGCGTCTGTTTAGTGGATGCTTGCACATGTCTACAACCATTAAAATAATAACATCGTATTTGTCTACTTGTGGAGTGCCACTTCTTGTGTATATACTGTATACTGTATCATCATTTAAAGGAACAGTATGTGCTGTCTACTCTACACTCACTAGATTCTGCAGCACTAAATGAGCCAGAACTCACATTAAGATAAAAATGGCCTTCACATTTTCTTGGAATGATCTCCAAAAAATAGCTCATTATTCCAACTGAATAATAAATAAAGCTCATAACACAATTGTGAACTGTCAGTGTTTTTTGATGCATGAATGCACTTTAATTTTCAATATGTAAATGGCTATTCAGCTATTTATTTTAATGTTTACTTTTTGTAAATATTATCACTGTCTGCAGTGAATATTTTGGTTGCTCCTCATGCCAAGTCCCTCATGAAGACATTTTAAATGTCAGTGAGGCTAAATAAAGAGACACAAAAAGTAGGTTTGAAGGATTTCAGTAGGTTTTTGTTCTCTAATATGACTGATTAAAAAAACAACAACAACATATTTTCCCATTTGGAATTCCATGGATTAACCCTGGAGATGAACCCAGGAGGAGTCTACACGGCTTTTGAAAACAAATCAGTTTCTTTCCTACACCACAATTTAGCAGGTAATCTGCCTCTGTTTCTATTTGAGGTCACTGTACAGTTGACTGCATAGACAGGCCTATCCCTAGCCCCTGTTTGACTGGGGGGGGGGTCTTTTCGGGTGTGAAGCTAGGGACCCCTCCCTCCCCGGTGACCAGTCAAGCTTTGGCCCTCAGGCGGTATCTAGACCCCATTGGCACTGGCACGATATGGGCCCAGTGTGGCCCCAAGGGCATGAAGCCACACTCTGCACAGAACCACTAACAGCATGTGACATTCGGGAGTGCCCCTCTGAGCTACGCTGCCTACTGAAGCAGCTCAGGGTTAAGTGCACTGGCTAAGGGGACACAGCAGTGCCACACCAGGGATTCAAACCTGCAACCCATGAGCCTGGCTCCCCGATCACGACAGCACCGTCGCGGCAGACGGTCGTGAACGAGGGAACACAAACATTACTATCTTTAGAGGACAGAGTAAATACAGAGGCTGTGTAAAAATGTCACTAAAATGTTTTATTCATACGAGTAATTGAATACTCTGCAGTGGCAATAAGCAGAGTGGGAGAATCTGAATGTCTGGATCTCGCTGGCTTTGTCTAAAAAGATCAATACCTGTCTGGCAGGCTAATCTAAATTCAAAGGTCAGATGCATTTCAACAATTAATATCCAAAACCACCGATCCTACTCATAAAGCAGGGATTACCCGGAGCATTATGCAATCAAACACTTCATATCTTTTCCAAAATATGCAAAGAGGTTGCTGGGGATTGATGGATGGTGATGTTTGATACAATCTCAGGCAGCAACACTATGCACAGAGAAAAAATATTGAGATATATCTCTTAGGAAACGTAACAGTTGCTGCTTTATGTTTGCTGCTATGGTTACCTTCTCAGTCATTTTTAAGAAACTGATTTCACACCTGATTACATTACACTCTTCATCATGTATAAATAAAGGAAATTATTAATAATTAATACTATATCCAAGATGTGATACACATTCATACATTCCTGACATGCACTGTACTTTTGAGATGTCTGGAGAAGACAGAGCAAGCATCTCAGATTTATTTTTTCAATAACATGAGGATCTGAATTTATGAATTATAAATGTACACTAACCTCGATGAAGGCAATCCGAATGAATCTTGGTAATCTCCGGATTATGAGTAGGATTGGAGGTTTTAGATAATGTAATTGTTTAAATGCACCTGACCTTAAAATGTAAGCACGGTTTATTGATCTTTTTCAGACAAAGTCAGCGGGATCCATAATGTAATGAATACACTCGGGGCTAAAGAGCAGAACTGACGGTGCTGATCTAGGGTCAGTATAGCCTTCTAGCTCATGACAGGTGTGGCTGCGATAGGAACAGGGAAAGCTGATCTCAGATCAGCACTGGGATGCTTTGTGGGTATCAGTGAGGCCTCTGTGCACTGTAAATGCAGATAGAGGGACTGGCCCCATAGAGATCATGTGCACTGCACGGGTACATCTTTCCAGTCAGACAGGGCTTTTACTGTGAGTCTTTTTACTGTTTGTCTTTCTGATAGGACCCCAGGCTCAATGGTTTTCGAATTAAAAAGGATATTCTTCCAAAGTACAAATGATGACATTGCCCCCTCCTCACCCCCATTTAGTACTTGTGGTATTATTTGTGTGTGAAATATGTGTCAAGTAATTGTGTGAGAAGTGTTTTCCAGTTAATAATAATCCGTATTTCCATTTATATTTAATTAGGCCATGATGTAATATATTCATTTAGTGAAAGTGCCTGCTAATAATTCTATCAACTTTAACAATAACAATGAAAAACCGACTGATGATATGGCGTCTATCAGAACCATAACCTGCAAAATATATGAATAATAGCCAGAGAACAAGAACAACCCCTCTGAAGATGGTCTGCATGATTGTTTATATTTGAGGAAAAGGCCTCTTAATGTGTCTTTTCTTGATGTTCACTAGAACAACAGCGTCGAAGAACACTTTATCTGTGCTCCACTTTTAAATTGGATCAAACTGAAACAGTGAGACGACCCTATTTCAAAGGCACACGTGATATAGTATTGTATTTCAGTTTTGTTAATCTAGTTTAAGGGGTGAAGCTCAGTTCAGCTGGTCTAGGAACATTGATGTACAGGGAATTTGGTGAAAATGTATAACAATGTGGTATTTGAAACAGATTATAAAATAAAATACAAATAATGAAAGTTACTATGAAAAACCAAGGTGGGATTTGTGAAACATGTGTCGATCTTAGATCTTGTGTATATGACAGGTGTATCAGGGGAGGAATGCCAATTTATTGTAAATTTAATACATACATACATGCCTGATTTGCATAAGGAATGGCATGCCACCTGCTCTATGGCAGGCAGTTACGCTGTCAGCATTTGGTTAGCTTACTGTCGTGTTGTGAATGTGTGAAAAATCAACATGTTAATAACGTTGTCGACATGTTGTCAACACGTCCTGTTCTTAAAACCAAATAAAGCTGAACTGAAATTGAAATCAAATTAAATCAAAAGCTACTGAATAATTTGTGGAACACGTTCTGCAGGGAACGCCACCATTTGAATAATATTCAGAATGATTACCCTCCCGTTATGAATGAGGAATATGCATTTCACAGATTGCGTTTCACTACACAGAGTTTGCCGTGTAATCAGATGAGTTAATGTAGTTAAAATCAATACCATATTTAATATTAATATATTATTATACATATTATTAATAATTACTATATTGATAAACACTTGGTCTGTAACTACCTAAACTGCATGAATGATAAAGCATTCTAAATAGAAACATCTGTGTACACCTTTGCCTTAATGTTCATGGAAATAAATACATAAACCGATCAGATTTGATTGTGAATGAGGCCCATTGACTTCAGCTAAATGTTTTTAGTGCTTCAGCTAAAATTGGGTCACAGATGGAAGACTGAAGGAGAAATGCCGGGCGTATTAATGAAGCTAATCTATGGTAATTTAATCAGAGTTTGTAAACACAACGCTGTGCTTGAGAGGTCTGTGCAAGCCATTCTCTCAGTCCTGCTGCTTGGCATGTGAGCTCAGACCCCCCTCGCATGCTGTACGTCTCAGTCATTCAAAGGCACGGGTTCAATCGGCAGTTGTCGAACTTTTGACATTTTTCTTCTCAAAATTTGCCAACTTAAATAAGTCAAGCACTTGCATCAATTGCATCAAGTTTAAGGAAATGGAAGAGAATAGATTTGTTTTACACCCAGGCATTTACATTTTTCTTTCGGATTTATCTCTTATTATACACTCGGTGGTGAAGAGTTTCAGCTGTTTTTCAGACCAAATGTCAGAATGGGGAAGAAATGTGACCTTTGACTGTGGAATGATTGTTGATGCCAGACGTGGTAGTTTGAGTATCTCAGAAACTGCATGAAAACAGTGGTATGCATAAGAGCATCTCTGAACGCACAATGTGTCAAACCTGTGCGTAGGCTACAGCAGCAGAAGACCAATAAGTCAAAAAAACACAACCAGTAATCCATTCATATATACAGTTGTGTTCATCCATAAAAGAGAATTGATCATTGATCATGATTGATCCCAAGACCATACGACGAGCTGGTGTGGATTCCGTACGCAAAGACTGACTGAGCCAGCCCAGTCTTGGGCACTGTATCTTCTCATACCTGTCATATAGGTATACAGGCCTGTAGCGTAGTGGTTAAGGTACATGACTGGGACACACAAGGTCAGTGGTTCAATCCCCGGTGTAGCCATAGTAAGATCAACAAAGCCGTTGGGCCCTTGAGCAAGGCCCTTAACCCTGTATTGCTCCAGGGGAGGATTGTCTCCTGCTTCATCTAATCAACTGTACATCGCTCTGGATTAGAGCATGTGCCAAATGCCATTAATGGAATTTGGGATTATTTCAGATGTGTCTTATTGTCAGTGCAAACCGTGTCAGTGTGGCTGCTTGGCCTGAGGAGGTAATTCCCTTTATGAGCTGCCTGGCTTACTGTTCCAGAAAGTGTCCAGTACTGGAGCCCTAAGCCTCAGTAAGCCATAACCAGTATTTACTGTAACTGAGATCCCCTACTTTGCAGACGTTCAGGCATGTATCAATATGGTGGTACTTATTTGAATTAAATCTCCACCTACCTAGTGGTGCTTGCTAACCATATTCATCGCATTTTTCTGTGTCGTTTTGCCTAAAAGTGCCATCCAAAATGGACTAAATTGTCATTTATAGCTTTTATACTTTGAACACAAATCTCAGTCAGATTCATCAGGGAAGATTTATTGATTAAAGGATCAATTTTATCATTCATATATGACCATCTAAACTAGTAGAAACTGCCCACAGCTGCAAATCCCTTTTGGTTGCTGTAGACTGGAGTCACTGTGACTAATTTGTCTGGGTGGGCATGTAATTACCCACATATTTAATTTAGAAAATAGTTTGAGCATGATCAAAATATGCTCTTTGGGCTTTAGCCTGTCATGTGCACACTGTATTTAAAAAGTGCATTTTCTCCCATGAACTTGTTGATCTTTTTTCAGGCTCAGATATTGTCCAATGGATGATGAGAACCCTGGTTATTGAAGATCAAGGTAATATTTTCACCATTTCTATTGTATATCTTCACAACATAATGGAGATGTTATGCATTGCAGAGCTTAGAATTATCAGATGTGAAATGAGATAATCATACACTAAGTGCACATAAATATATGCTGCCACATATTGTATAATAAAATGTGGTACCGCTAAAAGCTCTTCATTTTTTTATTGCAGTCGATTTTAAATTCAGCTTAGTAAAGTCCACATAAACATTATAATAACAAGGTAACACTTTTCCCCTCCACTTTTTGACTTTTTAAAGTACTTTTGGGAAAAGGTATTTGTGGCCAAAGAGGCTTTAAGGATAGATAAATGCGCCATGCAGTAGGTGTCTCACACATCTCAGTTGCAGAAGTGCAGGACCCATGGAGTATGATTAACTGGCTTTGACCTTAATGCTTTTAAGGTTTAGATTTTTTGGAAGTTGAAAAAATGTTTTTAAGTCAGTGTTCTTTACAGTAACGATTAATAGCGATGGTTACAGTACACAGCTTTACAATGTTCAGTTCAGGACATTCTAATCACATGATAGTGATCTTACTCCTTATACGGTTAAAATAACAACAAGACCCAAAATAGCAGGTGAGGTGAATTGCCTGCACAGCAACTTTAACTGATTTTAATGATTGAATATACAGTGCAGTGATTCATTGATTGCTCTCTCTCCAGGACCACAGCAGGGGTTATCTGAATTATAGGGCTTTCCTGTTTGGAGGGGGGGTGGGGAGGTTCTTTGGGCACCCCAGGGACCTTCTAGGAACCTCATTATCGGCGCAGTTGCTGACGTGTTGGGTTCTTTACTCCTTGACCTGTTCTTTTTAATGTCACGGCATGTCTGTTTGAGTCTGTGAATGCAGAAACCCAACATGGTCATTAATAGATGGATGAACATAATTAAGAAGACCTGCTAAGCACACACACACACACACACACAGTCCCTGGGAAAAGGGACAGAGTGGAATAGATATGCAGAGTCTCTCCCTCCGTGAGTAAGCCAGCTTCTCCCAGTCCCCCCCCCCCCCCCCCCCCAGTCTCCTCCCACACACAGTCGCCAGCTCATAGCGAACCTCATCACTGTCTGCCAAAGGATGGCCAAGTTCAAAAGGAGCCGTCTCCGTGTGAAACCGGCAGCGTTCGGCGCAGGAGGCCATCAGATGTCTGTAAGACGGATCTTTCTCCCATAACTCCCGCGGGCACCTGTGACGCCGGCCGCTGATTTATTCCCCCCCGGCGGCGGGCGTAATGAAGGGGTCTGAGAGGAAATGAAACCGCCAAAACGTCGGAGTCGAAGGCTGAAGGTGGAGCACGTTCTGCCGGCGGCTCCACCAGCGGAATAACATCCGCCATCGTTACCCTCCCTTCGCGGACGAGGAATATGAAATTGGCAGACTGCGGGCGGAGTTTGGCCACGCGGAGCGTGCGGTGTAATTGGCTCATGATCCCCTTCATAGTGAGCCATTAACACGTCACCAAATCACTGCGTTAATATCACTGAGCCACGCTCCTCTGACCGCTATGTGCTACATCACATTCTTACAATCACACCGAACCTCAGCGCCTCGCTCCCTCTCCTACAGGAGAAACAGCCTCCCCGCAATATTACAGCACTCCCTTCCCCATATTTACCACGGTCCCTCAGCTATCAGAGATTGTTGAAAATATGTTTCTGGCTCCTGTCAGTGGAGAGGAGAGTAACGCGTGCCCTCCTGGCCGTGCGTCGGGGGTGGGGTGCGGGGGGTTGGGTTGCCGCGGCGCGGTGCGTACCCCCGGACTGTCCGTCGCCAACGCGGAAACGCCGTGACACGGGAACGGACAGAGTCGTTACGCGCTAATGGCCGAGGCCGGGCGCGGGAGGGTCAGGTGACTTCACGCGCGGTAGAAATAATAAGGCATTCTCCCGGAGGCTAATGGAGTATTTGCCTTGAACACGTGGGCAGCATCAATCAGCTGGCGTTCAGGGCCCTGTCACCGCGGAGAACCTGCTGCAGCCCCGATCCTGGCCGCCCGCTGCCTGTCTTCAGAGTCATTTCCTGCTCTTCAATATGCTGCACCGCACACAGCCTTTCAATACCCTGCGCACTGCTGCAATAAGCAAGGAGTCACAGTGCCTATTATTGAGCCCATTGTAATTGTATTTAATTGAGTCGTAGCTGTGTTTGCAGAGAATACATGTGTGTATGTAAATATGAAGGCTGAGAGCTGCAAACACTATGACTGTAATGGAATGCTTCAGACACTCTTTAGATATGACAATGATTTTTTTAAATATATATATATATATCAGTTTTTTCAGCATAAGCCTTGATTAATTAATTAATGAATGAATTAATGTGATTGACTGTCCATGTCTATGATGTGATCAGATTGAGGAGGAATGTAACACAGATCTTCATAAAGAATAGACCAATAGAGCAGTGGGCTTGCAATTCCATGTGCAACCAGGATTATACACAATATGTATATAACATAGAGACATAGACTCACTGATCACTCTATAAGGTAGACCTGTACACCAGCATGTCAATGCAAATATGGAATCAGCCAATCATGTGGCAGCAACTAAATGCATGAAAGATTGGCAGGCAAAACCGTCTCAAGAGTTTGCAGAGAATGGTGTGAAAAACAAAAAACATCCCGTGAGCAGCAGTTCTGTGGGCAGAAATGCCTTGTTAATGAGAGAGGTCAGAGGAGAAGGGCCAGACTGGTCAAAGCTGACAGGAAAGTGACAGTAAAGCAAATAACCACACATTACACATTACAGTGGTATGCAGAAGAGCTTCTCTGAACACACAATGTGTCAAACCTCTTAACGGGATAGGCTACAGCAGCAGTGCAGTAAATAACCATCTTATGTTGAAGATATAACTGCACAGCTGATATACAGTACATGTGATGATAGACACAGCACATTTAAATGTGATGATAGAGACACAGCACATTTAAATGTGATGATAGAGACACAGATACTGTATAAATGTGGTGATAGAGACACAGATACTGTATAAATGTGATGATAGAGACACAGATACTGTATAAATGTGGTGATAGAGACACAGATACTGTATAAATGTGATGATAGAGACACAGATACTGTATACATGTGATGATAGAGACACAGATACTGTATAAATGTGGTGATAGAGACACAGATACTGTATAAATGTGTGATAGAGACACAGATACTGTATACATGTGATGATAGAGACACAGATACTGTATAAATGTGATGATAGGGACAGCAGACACTGTATAGATGTGGTGATAGAGACACAGATACTGTATAAATGTGATGATAGAGACACAGATACTGTATACATGTGATGATAGAGACAGGAGATACTGTATAAATGTGGTGATAGAGACACAGATACTGTATAAATG
This sequence comes from Conger conger, assembly GCF_963514075.1. Lineage (NCBI taxonomy): Eukaryota > Metazoa > Chordata > Actinopteri > Anguilliformes > Congridae > Conger > Conger conger. Next base: position 7,468,474 of record NC_083777.1, read on the forward strand.
TGGTGATAGAGACAGCAGATACTGTATAAATGTGGTGATAGAGACACAGATACTGTATAAATGTGGTGATAGAGACACTGATACTGTATAAATGTGGTGATAGAGACACAGATACTGTATAAATGTGATGATAGAGACACAGATACTGTATAAATGTGGTGATAGAGACACTGATACTGTATAAATGTGGTGATAGAGACACAGATACTGTATAAATGTGATGATAGAGACACAGATACTGTATAAATGTGATGATAGAGACACAGATACTGTATAAATGTGGTGATAGAGACACAGATACTGTATAAATGTGACATGACTCTGTTGCAGTGGAGGCTCTCCATCTCGGCACGCTAATGGCGGCCCATGGCTACTTCTTCCCCATCTCAGACCACGTCCTCACGCTAAAGGACGACGGGACATTCTACAGGTTCCAGGTAAGGACAGATGCGAGGCGTATTGGTCACTGAGAACCTGAGTATCTGTCTGCAGTGACTATGTCCAGAGCCTGTGAGTAGTGAAGTCAGAAAGCTGTACTGAATGACCCAGGCTCATCAGCAATGGCCATTTTGGCCACAGTACACTATAACAGCACAATAACGCTATGGCCACAATGTTAGGTTTAGTGCTGGTCTATTAGTTCAGTCAAACTCATTACAGTTCTGTGGTAATATCACCTTGAGCTGAGCTTCATGAACTGTAATCATTACTCTTTATTTCATTATACCATACAATTAATTAACTAATTCTACAATATAATTATATTTACAGTGCATAGGCTGTGAATACTTATGTACATGTGATTTCTTAGTTTTTTATTTTTTAATAAATTAGCAAAAATTTCAAAAAAACTTATTTCATGTTGTCATTGTGGGGTGTTGTGTGTAGAATTTTGAGGAAAAAAAATGAATTTATTCCATTTTGGAATAAGGCTGTAACATAACAAAATGTGGGAAAAGTGAAGTGCTGTGAATACTTTCTGGATGCACTGTAAATCGTCTCAGACAGTAGAATATTCTGTAAGTGTTGCCTGTGTAAATGGACAAATTACAAGTGTCCAGGCCATCTCCAACCAGGCATGGCTTCGTTCAGAACTGAATTCTGCCTGCTTTTATGATAATTTTTATATGCATTGTGGGAGGGAAGTTTACCACAGATGTGCACTGAGAGCATTGGACAGAAAACTAATTTAAAAACAAAAGAAAATGAACCTTTGCTACTGTGTTAAAGTTAAGAACTATGTCAACTAAGTCAAGCCAACATTGATCATCACAGATCAAGACATTTAGTCAATAAATAAACACTTAAGACTTACAAGTTACAAGTCATATCTAAATGCAAGCAATGGTAACAAGAGGGCAAGGATAAGCCATTGCTGCTCATTCCGATAAAAGAATATTGACTGAACAAAAAACATCATTCTAAATAAATACATGCAATTTCTGTAATATCATGGTTTGTACAATGCATTTCCTGTTTATCCTCCTATCAGAATCAAATATTTTCATACAGATTCTGCTCTCATGGACAAAAAACCAGGAATGGTTGGCTGTGCTTGTTCTGCCTGTTGCTGGCTTTAGATAAATGGGTATACTGTATACACATATTTATGGATCTTGGCAGTAACATATAATTTCAAGCAGACTGCATTTCACAGGTCAAACATGATACATGGATACACATCTGTGCTTTGATAAATTATGTGAAATTTTATTTTATATTAAAGGTCATTATGTATGTTGGGATCTGAGTACTACAGGTCTGCAGTGATACAGCTAGACAATATCCGCTCATCACTAATGATATGGCATAGGTCATACAAGATCATTTTTATCAGTCTAATCCCTGCCATTTGCCAGCACCGCTGCTATTCTCTCCTTTATCTGTCCTGTAGACTCCTTACTTCTGGCCATCAAACTGCTGGGAGCCAGAGAACACAGACTACGGTGAGTAAATGTGCTTTCTGAAGTTGTTGTGGACTTCATAGTGTTGCCTGCCAAACAGCTGTGTTTATTGCAGAAGGCTGCTTCGCAGGATTGGATATTGCTGGAAAGGACGTGTAGCATTCATATTTCAAATGCATCAAAAATGCGTTCCATACTTACGCTTCATACCTCTGCAGGGTGTTTATGGATATTGCAGTTTTCTAGATGGTGGAATTAATATTAAACTGAGCACTTTACGAAACTGTCTTATTGCACAGTGAACGCTGGTGGTGGGAGGGATTGATATATACGCTATGTTCTCTTTGACTCAGTCAATGTGAAAGCCTGCTTAAAGCCACTTGAGTTGGGGCTCTTGGGTGGCCCGTCCCATCAAGCTATTGTTCTAGTACATGGTAGGGCCCCACGACTGATATGGATAGTGCAGGCTGTAGCTGGTAGCCCTGTCAGGCAGTGCATAGTGTAAGCAGTGTAGTCCAGGGTGAGGGAGGGCACACTTATAAATAAATCTATTATCTTAAATATACTGCAGGCACTTATTAAGAGAGGCTGAAAAATAAAATCAAAAACATGCAAATTGGCCAAATGCGCTGATTTCAGGCTATTTTGATCACACAAAACAATGAACACCACCAACCAAAAGAAAAAACATCCCAGCAGACTCTCAAGCATCCTCATTTACAATATACAATTCTCATATATCCCTCTCTCAGCTGCAGATAACTTTGCTATGTTACTTTCTCTGCTTTCTGCCCATGTGAATGGATGAACGAATGAATGGTTTAATGAATCAATCTTCCTGAATAAAAAAATACCGGTCTGGGAATTAAAAGCCAAAGGATAATGTTCCCTCAGTTAGGGTTAGGGTTAGGGTTAGTAGGTGGGGAGAAACACAATGTTCATACAGGATCTCTCCCCATTGACTGTGCCTTTATAACAAGCATAATGAAAGCTATGGGCAACACCTGGGCTGCTTACTGATCAGCTTCAGGTGAACACGCCTGTGTGCCCAAGGTCCTGTAGGCCTCTCTGTCTGTGGGAGGGAACAGGCACAGCTGTCAGCTGTCAAAGAGCTGATTACGCCTCTTAGGTGCATTTGTTCAAGTGTCCTCATCAGCAGAATCATTTTATGCCATAACATTCCTTACCCCACCATCCAGATTTAGCTCTAGGGTGTCTACTCTTAAAAAGGACGGGTGTGGTTACAGGTTTTTGCTTTCGCCCAGCACTAAGACAGATTGTACTTATCAAGGTCTTGCTTGAAGACATGATTAGTTACTAATGAATTGAATCAGGGGGTGTAGTGGTGAGTAAAAAAACAGAAATCTGCACCCACATCAGCCCATTCGTGATAAGATTAGACACCCCTGCATTAGCTAAAGTAAAAAAAAAAAATTTGCATCGTTTCATAATATATGTTTAGTTAACACCTTATACGGCATATACAAATCTAAGCCTACATTTACAGAGACACGTATAACTCTGGCTGTCCCTGCTACACCGAGATGTAGTCATTGATTTAGGCAGCAGTAGTTTGTCAGCACAGATAAGGCTTCAGCATAGCCTTTCCCCCACTGTGAAAGATTAAAGGATACACCATTTTGAGTGAAAGTGAGTTTCCACCATGTTTGAATTTAACATTAAAGTTTGATGCTAATTCCTTCTAATTTGCTGCTGCAAGGACAATTCCATGGCAATTAATCTTCTACCCAGACCTGCCTCTTTCCTGTTACCAATGTAAAGGAAATATAACAGGACAGAATGAGTCAATGACCTCATCAAGTAACATGTTATTATGCTGCGCAAAAGAAAACTGGTTTTCCATGAGGAAATCTTATATTCTATGCACCTTATTATTATTGGCATTTTTAAATCAAATTTACAAATTATATTTTAACAGTAGAGGGACAAGTAAATTCACGAACATGTTTTATATTGCTTGGTTTCTTGAAGGGAATTGTTCTTTAAAACATAAATGTGTTTATGTATTCTGCACTATTAGCATGGCATTCATTGCATTGTGTGTTTTCTCGGTTAAGTGATTGTGTCTAGTGCGTCTTGTATTTCCTTTGTTTCTGAAGGGAACCATTTGTTACTTGTGTAATGTACTGTGTCTTGAAACCATGTAAGACACTTGGGAGGACAGTGAACAGTCAAATCAATAAACTAGAGGAACCATAGGGCACTGTGGCTGAATGGCTCGGGAGCTTTAGGGATGGCTGGTCAGTGATTACTGTACACAGAGAGGCACAGTTTGAGATGTGGCAAGTGTGAACTGAGTGAGAAAATTAGTTAGTTACACAGTTAACTCGAAAATAATGAATAACTTCTGATCAGTAATTAGGCTTTACCATGTGGGGACTGCCTGGTTGGGAAGCCATTGAAAGCCATTTGAACAGGATTGAACCAGCTGAATGAAATGAGATTAACAGAACAGAGGCAAAAGTGCAGCCTTGTGTCCGCCTTGAGAAATGTGACTGTGCTGCTAACACCTCACAGGTCCTGATTCCAGAGAGAAATACAGCTTTGCTGCTGCTAACACCTCACAGGTCCTGATTCCAGAGAGTTCTCTCTTAGTTTGCTCGCTCCACAACTGCTGACTGAACCCAGTGTTCAATTTAATCTTTTATAAAGTCAATCAAATATAGTGCAATCCCATTTTTTGCTTCCCAGAAAATGTATAGTGCCATACATATCCCCAAAATCTTACCCAGGTATTTGTCAAAAAACGTACTGGAGATTTTGCCTTGGGCAAAACAAAACAAAAAATTTAAAACCAGGTGAGAAAGATATTTTTAAACAGTACTGTAGGAACATTCCTCAGGCGACACATTTCCACCACAAATGACATATGAGATGAGTGTTTGTGATAAGCCATATCATATCCAACAGTCAGGGAGCAGTCCGGTGAACTCAGGTGAAAGCAAACCGAATATGCCCAGCGTCTGCCAGAACACTGTGTTATTGTCATCAAAGGGATTGATTAAATAATAAATAAAGACAGAATTAAATCAGCACTAAGCTCACACACACCTGCAAATGGCAATTTCCTGTTGTGTTGACTATGCAGAACCAGCTAGCCTACGGGGCATGCTTAGCCATGCACTTAGCGATGGTCCTGCATGAATTGATTGCAGCTGCAGTTGTAAAGGTCGAGCAATGTTGTACTTTAGCTGAAAGTTTAAGGAAAATAAAATCCAGTTCTGGTGCAGTTTACCCAAGGACTATGACAATTTCCTAAAATAAATCCCTGTTCAATTTCATACCTGCCTCAGCTTGATTAATCCTCTTAATTTAAACCGATTGAGACATCCTAGTCCAGGTTTTTAGCTGTAACAGACTCCTCTGTTGCCATCACTAGATACCCTGCTCTGTGATGTTGATGTGAGACAGCAGCCGTTCCCCCTAAGCCTGATTCCCCTGCTCCAGTGGCCCAAATCCTACCTCAGGGCTGTCTTTTTTCCCTTCATTTTAACACCTGTTTCCTGTTTTTCAGCTGTTTACCTCTGCAAAAGAACCATGCAAAACAAAGCTCGGCTGGAACTGGCCGACTATGAAGCCGTAAGATTTCCCTGCGCCGCCTGGCTAAACTCAGCCCGCGTTATTTCTGCTGGTCCCATGCATCATCTGCCAAGCATCCCTTTAATTATTCGTCAACACATTTTTAAAATAGGCTGTTTAATTCAGTGTACAGTCCATCTGTACAGCAGGTAAAGCAAACTCATCTTTGATTTTCTGTTCCAGGAGAGTTTAGCAAGGTTACAGAGAGCATTCGCCCGCAAATGGGAGTTCATATTTATGCAAGCAGAAGCACAAGCAAAGTAAGTCGTCTCATTCGAACAGAATCCTGATAGTCTTTGTGTTAGTCCACAGTCCTGGTGGTGTCTCTATGACTGTACTGTTCTGCTGTGAGTGCGCAGTGAGCCCTTAATGTCCAATACTTTATTATTATTATTTCCAATGCGCACTGCACTGTATACCTTCAATTGGTGTAATATCCTTTTACAGGCATGAAAAAAACAGAAAAGACGAGAGATCATTTTTTCCAGACTGTATGAATATTGCTTTGCTGTTCCAGGAGTAGTACATTATCAGCTGCATAAAATGATAATGAAAAATGACAATTTTGTTGTCTTTTTCAGAGTCGATAAAAAAAGAGATAAAATTGAGAGGAAAATACTCGACAGTCAAGAAAGAGCTTTTTGGGACGTGCACAGACCAGTGGTAAGTGATTTCATTAAACTACTAAATGATGGTAGCTCTGGTCTGTCTGTACATAGGAGGATTCATGTAATACACAATAAGCTGTTTGAACCATTTAAGTAATTCCCTCTCTGTAATTTTGTAATTTTATGCCAAATACAGTAAAATTATACTTGCTGAACACACACTTCCCGTGAAAGGATGTCATATGTATTCCTGCATTGTGTGCCATAACCTTGGATGCAGCTTCAAGGTCAACCCACTATTCCTGGAAAATGATGAATAGCACACGGGCCATGCATGCACAAGCATTAATACACACAGGCTCACACACAGACACACACACACACACATGCGTGCACTCACACACACACACACACACACACACACACACACACACACACACACTATACCTTCACTGCGCACTTTATTAGGAATACCTGTACATCTACTTATTCAAGCGATTATCTAATCAGCCAATCGTATGGCAGCAGTCCAATGCATACAATCAATGCAGATACACACCAGGAGCTTCAGTAAATGTAATCAACCATCAGACTGGGGAAAAAAATTGATCTCAGTGATTTCGACCGTGGCATGATTGTGGGTGCCAGACGGGCTGGTGTGAGTATTCCTATAATCGCTGTCTCTTCTGCGATTTTCACACACACCAGTCCCTAGTTTGCAGAGAATGTTGCAAAAAAAAACTAAAAAACATCCAGTAAGTAGCAGTTCTGTGGGCAGAAATGCCTTGTTAATGAGAGAGGTCAGAGGAGATGGGCCAGACTGGTCAAAGCTCACAGGAAGGTGACAGTAACACAAATAACATTACAACAGTGGTATGCAGAAGAGCATCTCTGAACAGACAACGCATCATAACTCTAAGTGGATAGGTTACAGCAGCAGAAGACTTAATAAGTCTAAAAGTAAGTCTAATAAATATCTAATAAAGTGCTCACTGAGTGTATATCTCCATTCTACAGAGTTTGAGAGGTTATTTGTTATTTAATTATGTTTGTAAGGCTGGTATCATGTGCTTGATAGTCTATAAGAAATTATAAATATTGTGTATTTTTAGCAAAAGGTTGAATTTCTGTGTAAAAATATCTTGTCATTTTTAGGAGTTCTGCTTCCACAGAGTCCTTGGACCCAGCTTGAGGCTGTAAATTGTTTAATCCTGTTTTTGAAATTACACACCTTATGCAAGGACCGCATGACGTCAGCAAATCGCAGTGATTTGCATGTGTGGATTAATAGCTCCCGCTCTGTATTGAAGCTCCATCAGTGAGTTGGTGGAGATGTGAGCGGGCTAGCATAGGGCGCTCTTTAGTGACAGAGGTCTGAGTGGAGGTCCATGGCTAATGCTCATTACAGCCCTGTCATGGCAGTCATATTTCAGGAACATGTACACTTCTGGATAAATGACAACTGCTCTGTTTCAAAGTACGGTTTCCATCTCTGGTGAGGTAGACAGATCAACTTTGAATAGAAGTGAGTCTTCTCTGTACAGATGTTTGTCACAGCCCACGGGGGTTAACTGTGTAAGAGGCCTTTCTGAGCCTGAACGCGGACATAAAGGGCGGCATCCTCATGGGAAATAAGCGTGTGCAGAAATTCAGAATTGATTGCGCTGTCATTTAGGCAGCAGAGTACCATATGCTTTTTGTCTACAATAACCTCCAAATGAGATGAAGGGCACCATTGAAGGCATATGCACAGATAGAACATGCAGGTCATAGTGCACATCAAAGCATGTCCAAAGCAACATATGTTGTAAAATTGTTGCTACAGTGTTTTTATTCAGACAAACCTGCATGGATTTCTGGTAAAGTTTCAATAAAGTTTAGTCTGTTGCTTATCCCTTGTGAGGTGGAGTGCTTCTGGCAATTTCAATCAGTAGTACCTGCATGATGCCAGTCTGCACTGTTGGAGACGTCTGTGTGCTTGTGTTCCAGCCCGGCTGTGTAAACACCACAGAAGTAGACATAAAGAAGTCCTCCAGAATGAAAAATCCTCACAAAACCCGGAAGGTACCTATTTTGCTGTCTGGTTCCTCCTGTGGGATACAAGCTATCTACATATTTATTCCTATTGTTCTTATCTAATGTTTAATACTGTTATATTTTGACCAGACTTTAATAATAAATAGTGCTTTGGAACCATTTCCTTTCGTAGATATTATTCAAATGTGATATTACGTGTCAAATTTTCTTTAGTGATTCAGTTATCACACACTTGTGTAGAGTATGGCATTTTGTGACCAGACGGTTTTGTGAGTCACATACATTTGAAATGAATCCTTCTTTTATGCCTTCCCTCCTTAGTGATACCTGTACTTATGCATCAACTTTCTCATCACCCTCTAAATTACTTATTCAAAGCAAAGCATTGTGGGATTTGTTGTCACACACAGCCCAAGTCGCTTCTGCAAGGGCTGCATCATTGTACACTTTCCTTCTTTCTCTGTCATGGCAGCCAGGTAGCCCCTTCAGAGTCACAAGGGACTCATTCCAGTCACTGGGCTCTTTCCAATTGCTTATTTTTCAAGAGGTGAGAAGAGGAATATGGGGAATAAGTGTGAAAGTGTGAATTAGGCAAATGGAATGTCCTTGCTCCCTCAAACGTCTGTTTGAAGCCACGTCAGTCACAGAGGTGGATCTGCAGGTCAATCGTTTATTTGTCACACATTCCAAAAAAATACTCCCAGGAAGTATGCACTCATGTTTCCTCGCTCAAGTAAAATTTGGGAGCTTCCTAACTTCTTGCTTCCAGCTCTTGGAATTTCCTTAAATATGGCGAACCTCTATCAAATTCAGGTAAATAATAAGTAGATGGAAATAAGCTATTGGAAAGAGCCCTCTTATTTTCCACCTTCATCTTCCTTGCCTCTTTTCCTTGCTCCTAGCTCCTCTCACTGGGGGAGGCCACTTTGGAGGAACTCTTTGAAGCAACGTCAGTTGGCAGATGCGGCAGATGTGTGAATCCACAGGTTGATCACATGTTGCGCTTTCCCAAAAAATACTTCTGCAATGGATGCGCTCATGTTTCCTAGCTCAAACAATCTTCGGGGGCCTGGCTCCTGGCTCGGAGTTCCATGAAGGAAGGTTTAATGTATTAAAATGTCCTTCAAGATGGTGGACCTCTATCAACTTTCAGGTCAGGCAAGGAACAAGGAGACAGGGAAGGAAAAATAAGCTATTGGAATGGGCCCAAGGAGACAGGGGAACACAGAGGAGAGGAAGGGTGGATTTTTGAAGTATTGAAATGCCCAGTGGTGGCTGCTGACAGGATGGTGGACTTGACTTACTGTGATCACCTTGCAGTCGGTGTATGGGCTGCAAAACGACATCGGGAGCCATAGCCCCACCCAAATCCCCACCCCCGAGGTCCGGCAGCCAACGGAGGAGGAGCTACAGGGTCAGGTGGGTAAAACTCACAACTTCTACAGTCTCACAAGATACTCACCTCCTGTCTGTCCTCTCTGCTTCTTAATCATAGGAGGTTCTGTTCAGTGATAGTTGAAAACAGAACATCTACCTGTTAGCTGTTACCTGTTAAGCTATCTCTCCATACATACATCAAAATCTGTGAAAATTAAATGGCAATAACTTCTCAATTTCAGATCAGATTTTGGCAAGCACAATTAGACAGGCATCGTTTGAAAATGTCCAAAGTTGCAGAAAGGTAAGTTTAATTTCTGGTTTTAAAAAACACACACAGTACCACCAGCCTTGATATGTCAGCATTGATTTAGCATTTATGTTATGGCTGTTCATTCTAAACATTTCTAGTCATATTCATACTATAAATATTTGTTAGCCATACCCTCTCAGCCTACCTAATGTCAAACACAAGAAAATGTAAAACGAACTATGATGTGAAGGCCTGGACATTGACCATTAATTTTACTGTAATGGAAGAGGTGCATGTACTCATGTACTTTTCTATTTGAGACTGGGCCATCATAGTGCAACCAGAATATCTCACTTACACACTGTCATTAGTGCTTAGTACCTGGTGATGTATACAGTTTGTGTACGTTACTTTACTTCTTTAGAAGGTCTGATTGATATTCATGTATTCTGCTTACACCTTTGTGTTCAGTGGAGTACAGTTCAAACTCAGTGATCATCAATGCTGCCTGTTTAAAATCCAAGGCCAAAGTTGCTCATTTACTGGGGTACACCAGCAGTCAGCAGCATCTTCTCCCTGATGTTTCCTCTCCGCAGCTTATTGGGGTACACGGAGCAGTACATTGAGTACGACCCCTTCCTCACGCTGCCAGATCCCTCCAATCCCTGGATCTCTGACGACACCACAGTGTGGGAGCTGGAGGCCAGGTTTGTCCCCACAAAGATGGCAGAGAATGATATCATCAACTCCTACGTTCCTCTTATCTGCCTTACTTCCTACCTACAGAGGGCTCTGGTTGGTAAAAGGGACTTCTGGTGTTGTGTCATAGTACAACAACTATTGTTTTTACTTGAGTGTTACTCTCAGAACGAATACTCAGCAGAGAATTGTGTCATTTAGCTGATACCAATGCGAGAACAATACAGTACTTTTAAAATGCTACCGGTTTCTAAATGGTGCCTGAAGTGATACATTCTTTAAAATAAAGAGCAAACGACGATATTAAAGAATGCAAACTGTGTGGGTGTGTGTTTCTCTGCAGTAAGGAGCCCAGTCAGCAGAGGGTGAAGAGGTGGGCTTTCGGGATCAACGAGGTGCTGAAAGATCAAGTGGGCAGAGAGCAGTTCCTCAAGTTCTTGGAGTCTGAGTTCAGCTCGGAAAACTTAAGGTAGAGAGGCCACTGATATCAAAGGAAGAAAAGGTACCAGCCTTTTAAACTGTGGTTCAGGTATACAGGTATGGACTGGCCAGACCTTATAATACAGCTCAGGGGCACAGGGCAGAGAGAATCCAATGACTCAGCTGGTAAACTGTAGTTCAGTTTTTATCACCAAATATGAATAGCTCTTCAGCTCCACCTGCTGGTGTCTGTATTTTCATCTCGATATGAAGAGAATTCTCACTGGATGAACTGGAAGATTAAGCTCTGCAGTCAGATAATGAACCACATTTGTTTTTTCATGTTATTCTGTCAGCTTTAGCTGCAAATTAATTGGTGTTGAAGATTCCACTCTAGGCGTCACACTTCTGCTCCATGGAGGAATGTGTGAAGCACACACACACACGCACAAACACACACACACACTGTGCTTGTTTGTGATCAACACTGTGTCCAGGTTCTGGTTGGCGGTCCAGGAACTGAAGAAAAGGCCAATCCGGGAGGTTCCGACCCGGGTCCAGGAGATCTGGCAGGAATTCCTGGCTCCTGGGGCTCCCAGCGCCATTAACGTGGACTCTAAGAGCTATGCCAAAACCACTCAGAATGTGAAGGACCCTGGCCGCTACGCGTTTGAGGATGCTCAGGTAGCGGGATGGACTACATTATCCATCTCCACTTTCTGCTCTGTACAGTGACACACAAACCATTAATCAATCACTATTGATATCACTACTAGTAATATCAAATCATTTTATGACTAAGATCATTAAGGAAGTACATCATAGTGGTAGCGTAGTAAAATCGATACGCGACTTTAAGCACTTGTAACCTAGAGCTCACAGTTCCCAGGTGGAACTGAAACTGTGTGAGCAAAGCTTGAATTGCTCAAGTAAATATCCAGCTGGTTTTATGTGCAATGCCTGCAGTGTTGAGTTGACCGTGCATTGTGGTTCGTGGTACGGTGACTCTGAGCTCCTCAAGTGCTAATCTCCTTCACAGGAGCACATCTACAAGCTGATGAAGAGCGATTCGTACAGTCGCTTCATCCGATCAAGTGCCTACCAGGAGCTACTTCAGGCCAAGAAGAAGGTAAATCCAGAACCTCAGATTACTGAGCTCCAGGGCCAGGGTTCAAAAAGAATCTGGAGCGGGAGCCCTGACCTGGGATCAGCACATACGCTCTTATCCTATGTCTGATAAGGTTAGAATATGGGCAGAGGATTCTGATCCTAGATCAGCAAATCAGGGCTATCACTACGTGAGTCGAGCAGGAGCAGTGGATCTCACTGGACGTCATATGTAGTCTGTGGCTACACTTACGCAAATGTAATTTAATCAGCTTCTTTGAACCTGAGACACGTTTTACTTCCATATACAGCTGAAAGTATACCAAACTCCACTTTTTAACAGCAGCAGCTATGTGTCTGAGCTCACAATAAGTGAATGAGTCCTGTGGAGCATCGCACTTCTCAGAAAAAGGCTTTTAAAGATTGTATTCTGTTCTCAACCCTTACACCACAGTAAAATTTAACCATGGAGCAACCATTAAAAAAATCCATTCTTTCCATTTGGAGAAACGCTGTTTCCGCTGCTTTGAATTAATTTTCTGGATTTTCCCAATCTTCAGGTGGTAGCTTGGAAACAGCAGGCAGTTCACCACCACTTTCACTTTCTCTAGAAGCTTCTTTTATCACATAACACTTTAGAAGTCTATTTCGGTTATGAATTCAGCGCAGGGATTTGAAAAGACAGATTCTGCTAGAGAAATCAATTCAATTCCCATACGAGTCAAAGCAGGATGTACCAGTGCTCCTCTGTGTTTCTGAGAATATTGCCGTTATCTCGTTTCTAGCAGGTGAGAGACTATGATACGGCGTGTCGTGCATAAGACCACACTCTGTCTGTTCTCCCTGGAGCTGCATACAATGTTAAAGCAGAGCTCTCATGCACAAAACACACGCAGAGACAAGCCGAGTTATCTGAAGTCATGGTGTTTTCGTATTCACGGCAGTGCTGCAGTACCCCGTTTGCCTCCCCTCTGATTGAACCCCAAACTCCAGGCCTAAAAACACTTTTTTACAGCCTCCACAAATGCACCTTAGATTTGCCTCCACATGTATAACTGTAGCTTCACTGCATTTCTCCATTACAGTACTGCTTTGACATTGTTTGACTGTCTAATATGACATATTTTGCTAAGCTTTAGTATTTTTAGTTGAGCGGCGGTATTTGTTCTTCCTGATGCTCTTTCCGACTCGGCTTTTGTTCACGCCTCTCCATCCTCTCACCCCTCTCCAGTTCTTCACTCCTTTTGTTCAGCTCTCTCTTTTCTTGCTTTTTCTTTTTTTTGTTCTCTTGTGCGTGTATAAGTTGGGAAACATTCAGGATCGCAGAACTTCATTTGAGAAATTCACTCGTAGCGTGGTAAGTGGACGAGCCCTGTCTTGTCTGCTGATCTGAGATCAGTCTGTGAAATTAACCCGTGCTGTGGTAAGTGGATGCAGCCCTGTCCGGTCCGCTGATCTCAGATCAGTCTGAGGTGGTAATCCTAGGCCCCCATCCTGCTCTCTTCCAGGTCCCTCCTAACGCTTACTCTTCCTGCCTCACCCATGTTTCTGTGTCTCCTTCCCTCCTTCCCAGCTTTGCTGCTCTTACTGTGGTATTCCTCCTTCCACTTTCAGCCTCCAGTTATGCAGAATTTTTATTAATTTATTTATTTCTGTATTTATTCCACAAAAACTTAAGTGTAAGTGTCCTACAGGGTGCATTTAAGTATGGACAGCAGGGGTGTCAAACTCCAGTCCTGGAGGGCCGCAGGGTCTGCTGGTATTTGTGGTTTCCTTTTAATCAGCAGCCAATTAAGGCCTTGAGAACAAGGTGTGTGGAATCTAGCCAATGAAAGACTTTGAAATGCATCTCTCGTGCTGAAACACACCAAAAACCAGCAGACACCGTGGCCCTCCAGGACTGGAGTTTGACACCCCTGACGTACAGCATCGTCTGAATTAAGCCTTAATCCTTTCTTTACTCCATCTTACTTGAATCTTTTCTTTCATAGCATCGTATAGTATATAATTATGATCTATTAATATTATGTGATTATTTACTGTGCCTATTATTTTTTATTTGATATTGAGAATCGTATTATATTTTGCAAATATTTTGTATTATTTTTTTGTCATGGAAGTTAATATGTTTTCGGGATTAAATTAGAACAGCACAGAAAATCCCTATTTGACTTATTCCATTGTTAATAATAAATCTTCTCATATTTTGCATAGTTTTGAGAAATAGCAATGAATTAGCTTCTGAGTAAAATATCAGGGAATCTACTGTTTTAGGACTGCTTGTAATGTTGTATATGTGTTGAATATGTGTTGAGTTTATAATGTGTAATGAGTAGCTTATATGTGCCACACCCTTTTCCTGCCTGCCTTCAAGCCAAGACTTCAGGACCGTAATGGAAACATGTCTTGTGACTTTATTCTGATATCCCGATAGCTCATGTGCTATTTATGTATTTTAATTAATAAAATAAGCTCAGCCAATCAATAGCAGGCCAATCAATGCACGTGCCAACAAAACGGGAAGGGGTCTGGTAAATTGAACTGCATGTTGGCCAGTGTTAGTTTTGCATGGATCCCATTTTGGCTCAGAGTCAAAAGAGCCAAAATGTCTTCCCTCATGTGCACTCTCTCCTTGTCCACAGAAAAGTAAGAACTTGTTTTGAAGGATTTTGCTTCCAGGTAAAGATAATGATAATGAAGAGTTGTGGTGTCTCTTCTCCATGCATGTTCTCCACTGTGTGTCATCCTCATGTTTCCCTCCTTCAAAATAAAAACACTGTAAAATGAAACCTCATTTATCACATAAAACAGCAAACAGGATTCAGACTTCTCTATGAAACATCCCCCTGCATCAGTTGGTTTGGTTACCACTAGGCTGACCATTCAGAATATTAAACTCCGTAGGAGGTTAATACAGGATTATAGTATATCCGGTTTACTATATTCAAGTTTTCCTGCTAAAGTAATGAAAGGTCCTATGAGAAATCATTTCTAATGCACAAAATAACAAAATGTCAAAAAAGATGAGTTTATGAGTGGAGTCCTGTTGGCTGTCCACAAATCTGTGTATGTACATTTGTCATCAAGTCATAATACTCAACATAATCATGATTTTAAGTTCAATGTGATTTGAAATTTTTAATTTTTTCTGTAATTCTTCACATTGATGCATCATCTCTGTAAGCAGCCCTGCTTCTGGAGTGTCAGACATGTATCTGGGTTCCACCTGCATAACTGGAAATGAGCTTTAATCAGCACAGGTGACCATGTGCCAGTGCTAGGGCATTCACACTCTGTATTCAGGTTTATCTGTCAATCAAACTGCAGTCAAGCTTGGCTGGAACACAAGCCAGACACATGTCTGGTACCCCAGGGCCTGAGCTGCTGACTACTGCTCTGCGCATTAGAGATTCTGCCAAAATGTGTCCACTGTTAAGTACTGAGGAAGTCTACCAGTTCATGCATTTATTGATGTCACTATATTAATGCCACATAAATGCATTCTGTAGTACCCTGTCCATAAGATGCATTTGCAATGAAGAGGTAAGTACGGGTTTGTAGTTTATTGTATGTTAAATGAGAGGGAGAGGGCTCTGAT
Source organism: Conger conger (assembly GCF_963514075.1). Lineage (NCBI taxonomy): Eukaryota > Metazoa > Chordata > Actinopteri > Anguilliformes > Congridae > Conger > Conger conger. The sequence continues at coordinate 7,484,077 of NC_083777.1, forward strand.
ATTTACAGTAGACACTCCAATGTCTCCTATCTGACAGAATACCTGTGGGGTTTGGACACACAACAAGGTGCAAAAGAGGAGATGGTTTCATCCTCTGCAATGCATTGTTTCTGAAGTAAGGATTCTGTATTTGGATTTAATGTTTTTGTTCTCTGTTCTCCCCCCTCGTTTAGGGGAAATCGTTGACTTCGAAGAGGTTTGGCAGTCTAGTGCAGTCCTGCTGAAATGCAGTCGCACTAGCTTGGAAGAGGACGCTCCCATTGTGACATTTATTTTCCAGAACATTTTCATAGTCTGCTCTTCACCCAGAAGGAAGATCAGATGTTGCATGTCTGAAGAACCAAGTTTTTATTCCTTTTTGTTCTTTGTTTGGAAAGGCATGTCTAACTCAGATGAAGGGACATTAAACATGCTAATGCCTTCAAAGAAGGTAATTGTCCCAATCATTTCCTGACATATCAACTGGGGGGAAAGGTTCTGCCACAGAGAGCCGTGTGCATAGACCCAAACTGGATTAATACTAATCTGTCCTTATTCAACACAAGGGCAGAACACAGGCTGACTATATTATTGATTTGCATATATTAATAACTAAGCTAATACACTTTATTTGTATTGATTTTATTGCACTATAGAAGTTCGCACAAGTCACATCACACTCACTTATCCGCTGTGGGACGGTTGAGAAGAAAAGCTGCGTCTGTCTTATGTCTTCTGCAGCTCTTTCTTACGGTTCTTTGCGTTTATTTTTTATACCATATTTAAGGACCTTTTAATGTAATCAAATGTATTAAAGCTGACCCGTTATCTGACTACACAGGTGTGTTTTTATGGATGATGTCATTAGAGCTGAGCCCAGGGGAATGCTGGGAGATGGGAGAAGGGATGAAACATACAAGCATACTACTCATACTGGCATACTACTCATACTACACGTACTACTCATACTAGCATACTACTCATACTACTCATACAAGCATACTACTCACACTACATTTCAGGCAGATTTCCATTGAAATATGGTATGAGTAGTATTCTAAAAATGCAGCCAGTATATAAATATGGCACCAATAAAATTCAGAGAAAACAGATCCTTATTCTATCTCAGAAAGGAAGGCACAGTACTCAGTCTCCAACAGGGATCACACATTCTCTTTTTCTATCGGAGTTGATTAAAATAATGTAGTCATTCAGACATTTATCTCGGCCATTTAAACAGCACAAGGTCAGCTACACAAAATGGAAAAGGGTCAGGCTCAGTGGATCACAGTGCAGTAATCACATAGTAGCACATACTGACTCATGCGTATGAGGCCAATCTTACGGGACTCAAGTGGTGGCTCACGGTTTGCAAATTACAGGTTCATCCCATCAGACTGCGAGCTGCTGTCAGTCACTGTTATAGATAATGATGACACGCATCTTAGTCATACCGTCCTTCACATAATTATATGAACAAAAAAAGTCTTTATTCGCATAATTTTGTCTGTTCAACAATCACTCACGGGGGGGAAATGAGACACCAAAATTAGTATTCTTTTCAAGAGCATCAATCTACATTCCCTATTATGGCCACTAGATGGTGTAGGTCAGGTTTTCCAAGCAGACAAGCCACACGAGGGAAGGTGGGGTGTGCACAGGTTCACTTTCATTCCTGTCAGTATATTTTCTGAATAAATTGCCTTGTCTAAATAACTTTTAAAAATCATTCAGCAATTAGCTGATAATGATTTGCATTCCATTCCATTAACATGAGGAAATAACTGTCTGGCTAATTATTGAAAGCCTGTTCACTTGTCTAGTAAATGACTCTGTATCAGTAATAGACAAATATTCCAGTCAATGGCAAACAGAAGGGTGTCTTTGGCATGATATACCATTTGTAATACTAAGCAAAGTTTGGTTTCAAATGTAGTGGCGGCATTGGCTCAGGCGGTGAGAGCAGTCGTCTGGCAGTTGGAGGTTTGCAGGTTTGATCCAGCCCTGGGTGTGTCGAAGTGTCCCTGAGCACCTAACCCCCAAATGCTCTTTGGTGCCTTGCATGGCAGCCAATCGCCGTTGGTGTGTGAGCACGTGTATGTATGGGTGAATGAGAAGCATCAATTGTACAGCGCTTTGGATAAAGGCGCTATATAAATGCCAACCATTAAACACACATTATACATTCATTGATTATATCCATGTATTTATTACTGCACTAATTTACTCAAGCCTGCAACCTCTTGAGTTCCAAATGCATCTCTGGAAAGCATACAGGAACAGGAAGTATAAAAGTTTTTTTTTTTTTTCATGAGCTGAGTGAAATGGGATAATCTATTGTATGAAAGTATGTCATTTATTGAGGGAATGGAAAAATATGAAACAAGGAAAGTTGGCGATGTTTCATATACAAACAAACCTGGCACTTGGCAACTTATTCCACACAACAAAGCATTAAATAACCTGGATCAGCCCTGCATATGCATTTAAATCTGAAATTATACCTTCCCTACCAAATGTTTACCCAAACATGGGATATTCTGGATTATTCTTCATGTAACTTCTTCAAAGAGTGAAAAGTTTAACTGGGGAAAAGAACCAAAGATCACAACTTGTCACATTTCAGAACTAAGAATACCTGTGAAACACCTCAGAAAACAGAATTTTGTATTATACTAATGGATGAATTATGTATTTTTTCAGTATCAGGACAAAAATGAATCTAAAACCGAAAAGTTTAATGTTCCCTACGTTATGCATGACGGATCTGTTCAGCCGATGCTGATCATGGAGAGGACAGTTGTTTTCTCATATCAGCACTGACAGTCAGACACAGTTATATATGACAGTACAGACAGCAGGCCTTGCTCCTGGGGAGGACTTCCTCCGGTCTGTGGAGCTTGGTCAGTGTGCACTGCCTGAGAAGGGAGTTGTGTTGGACAGAGTAAGAACCTGATGATGAATGATGCTGGATCAACTGCTAGTGGCCAAGTTCTGTTCTTATACCACTCAACATATCTACAGTACTGTATAAATGAATGCGTATGTGCAATCAGGAAAAACTATATGGATATTGATCAATCAATCCTTGCTAAGAATGTGCAAAAGCATTCACAGAACCTGAAGATCTCATACTTACTTCAAAATTATATTATATTGAGATTGTCAGCATTTTGCATTTAAAAACTTTTTTGGAAATGGATTGATGAGCAGAAAGCACAGTCGCTGGTTGTGGGATTCCCCGGCTCGTAGAATCCCTGAATTCATATCCCAGGTGAGACTGAGATATACAGGGACCTTAACCGGAACTTAACTGTCTCAGTGTACAAACATGCTAAGCTAAAGTAAGTTGTCTGATAATGTTACTTCATTAAGTTAAGCATTCTGTATAAATAAGCCACAAGCAACACAACCACCCCCTGAATCTGGTTTTGATCCATTAAATTCTCTACTCTCACTTCCCCTGGTCAACACTGCACAAGAGAACTCAGTTCTGAGCTGACCTATAGCACCTAGCTAAATAAAACAAATAAGAGACAGAAGTCCTATCACAGCAGCAGAAAGGGGGAGGTTGGGGGGATTCTGCCGTGGAAAGTGCCAGCCCTGGTGTGTCACAGGGTGGAGGGAGTATAAGATCAGGGGGAGTAGAGAGAGAGAGAAAGAGGGAAAGAGAGAGAGAGAGAGAGAGAGAAAGACGGAAAGTAGGAGAGAGATAGTCAACTGAGAGAGAGAGAGATGAAAAGTAGGAGAGAGAGATAGTCAGACAGAGAGAGAGAAAGCTTTGAGGAGAAGGGCAGTGTGATTTTCTTTAGCGCAGCGAGCCAATAGAGAGCTGGATCTGTGATAACATCCACATGCCGGAGAGGGAGAGGAGCAGGAGGTAACGCAGTGGAGTCGCCCCCAAACCCTCGCTCTCCACCCTGCTGCCCACATGGGACTCACCGCCGCCCCGTACCCTGGACCACACGCACCGGACACCTGCCCCTGACCCCGCTGGAGTACCCCACCGCACCGCACCCGGTCCTGGGACACCTCAGAGAGATACCCCACCCCATCCCTCCGCACCCCGTCCTGGGACACCTCACAGAGGTGAAGCACACAGAACTGCACTGAGCTCTGGGACAGAGGAGACATCTGCTGGTACCTATCAACCACTCTGAGTGAGCACTGCTTTCCTAAACTACATCTACCGTCCTTCTTTATTGCTATAACGTGATATATTGCGTATACATATGCTGTGTGGCAAATCTCAAGGCATAATGGCAAGTGTGAGTTCATGTGTGGAATATTTACAAAGCGTGTGCGGTATTTAAGATTTATCTGCTGAAATGAGTTGAATGTAAGGCTGTGAGAGTCGTTGAAACAGTCTCCATGTGGAAACTTCAGCAGTTCTGTTCTAAAGAGCTTCAGCATTTTCACTTTGGAAAGTTTTAGGGAATAATGTTGCCCAGATGAAGAGTAGATGGACTGTAGAAATGTTCCTCTGTATGCCAACATGAAAAAAGCTAGTGAGAATGAGTATATGGCATGCGTTTTGTGTGTGTGCGTGTGTGTGTTTATGTGTGTGTGTGTGTGTGTGCATGCACGTCTGTGTGTATGACTGTGCATGTGCATTTGGGTGGGTGTGTGTGTATAGTCCATATGCTAGAGAAAAAAAAAAAAAGATTTATGTGCTGGAAAGTCTATCTGGCAACTTTAAATAAAATAAATAATTTTCAGAGCTAGGGATTAGGTCAAAGCAAGAGGTGCTGACACACACATTACAGCACTCCTGTGGCCCAAAAAATATGGCTGATATTTAAGAAAGTTTACATTTCATAATCCCAGCTGTGTGTCTGTCTGCTGCCACTGTGAGCAGCTGTGGGTGTGCAGGCTGAGTGCCTGTGCAGCTGTAGGAACAGCAACACCTGACCCCAACCCTTTACTGCACATGACCAAAACCCTACAGACTGAGATCGCTATTACACCTGACCAAAACCCTACAGACTGAGATCATTATTACACCTGACCAAAACCCTACAGACTGAGATCACTATTACACCTGACCAAAACCCTACAGAGTGAGATCATTATTACACCTGACCAAAACCCTACAGACTGAGATCATTATCACACCTGACCAAAAACCTACAGACTGAGATCACTATTACACCTGACCAAAAACCTACAGACTGAGATCACTATTACACCTGACCAAAACCCTACAGACTGAGATCACTATTACACCTGACCAAAACCCTACAGACTGAGATCATTATTACACCTGACCAAAACCCTACAGACTGAGATCACTATTACACCTGACCAAAACCCTACAGACTGAGATCACTATTACACCTGACCAAAACCCTACAGACTGAGATCATTATTACACCTGACCAAAACCCTACAGACTGAGATCACTATTACACCTGACCAAAACCCTACAGACTGAGATCATTATTACACCTGACCAAAACCCTACAGACTGAGATCATTATTACACCTGACCAAAACCCTACAGACTGAGATCATTATTACATCTGACCAAAACCCTACAGAGTGAGATCACTATTACACCTGACCAAAACCCTACAGACTGAGATCATTATTACACATGACCAAAACCCTACAGACTGAGATCACTATTACACCTGACCAAAACCCTACAGACTGAGATCACTATTACACCTGACCAAAACCCTACAGACTGAGATCACTATTACACCTGACCAAAACCCTGCAGACTGAGATCACTATCACACCTGACCAAAACCCTACAGACTGAGATCACTATTACACCTGACCAAAACCCTACAGAGTGAGACCATTATTACACCTGACCAAAACCCTACAGAGTGAGACCATTATTACACCTGACCAAAACCCTACAGAGTGAGATCATTATTACACCTGACCAAAACCCTACAGACTGAGATCACTATTACACCTGACCAAAACCCTACAGAGTGAAATCATTATTACACCTGATCAAAACCCTACAGAGTGAGATCATTATTACTCCTGACCAAAACCCTAGAGTGAGATAATTATTGTACCGGCGCCAAACCCTACAGTTAGATAATTATCAGACCTGACCAAAACTTCATAGACTGAGACAATAGTCACATCGAGATAGAATAATTATCACACCTGATCTACACCCTATAGAGATATATTTATCACACCTGATCCAAAGTACAGTGTTTGGGTCAGAAAAGCAATGTACAGTATTGCCTGTAATTATGTTATGTCTGTTTTATATTCTGTACTGTGTTCTAACAACAATCTAACGCTGCTGGTTTGCAGTTTATTGAGGTTAAATGTTAACTGAATCCATGTCATTATCTCCTGTCCTCAAAATAGTTGCTATGGAAACGTCACATGTACAGACCAAGTAAATACTTTAATACTTGTCAAATTTCATTTTCTAGTTGTGCTAGAAGTACTGTTGTGATGTTTTTCAGTTTAAATGATTTATGCACAAACTCAGTAACAACAACAAAAAAAAGACTTAGTATATGGGAACATATTTAAATATTAGATGAGATTTCTGTTTAAGGCTTAAGACTGACAATTTTTCCTCTTCCTCTCATTTTCTCCTATTTGTTCGAACTAGTACTGCCCTCTGCAGGTCCTGCTTGTCCCTGCATGCTGATAATCTGTTCCTGTTGATATGCTCACGGTGAGGCAGTGATAAGCAGGCAGCTGTTAGATAGGAACTGCCTGGTCTCTGTATCAGAGCAGCTTTTGCAGTGTACGTTTTCACCTTGTGTCCAGATTGTCCATCTGCATCATGAATTAGGGAGGTTACTCTGGTCACTGGCCCAGGAGAACAACACTTAAGGCTCTGTTCTGACTGGGCCAGGGTAAATGGAAAATGATAAATGATAAAGTCCTGGACAAGTTGCTTCTCATTTACCCATTCCTACACACACCCACAGCAATGCAAGGCACCAACCAGCTCGTCAGGAGCATTTAGGGGTTAGGTGTCTTGCTCAGGGACACTTTGACATACCCAGGGTGGGACTGAACTGGCAACCCTCCGATTGCCAGACTGCTCTTACCGCCTGAGCCAATGTCGCCAGCGTCACCCAGACTATCACATTACCACCAAGGCCATGAACCACCACAATCCTGATGCCCTCAGATACACAGATGAGTAAATTGCGGGGTTGGAACCGATGAAGCGCAGTTTTATTTATTTACGTAGATTTACCTGACCCTCAAAGAGCTCAGGTCAAGACAACCGCATAAATGAACATAAATACACAAAGCAATATAAAAAAGACATGACAATAAAACAGTGATATACTGTAGAGGTTAGTGACACCGTGACAGAATAGGGTGAGCGAGATCTGAAGATACAGTGGACTCCCTCTAAGCTGGTGGGAATTATGAGGGGCGATTGCAGCAGCAAGCTAACCTCCAAGCAGGTCAGAGTGCTCCTCACTGTACCTGCATTCAGTGAGACCTTCATACTCACTCTGAAATTCAGTACATTAACAGTACGGAACGTGAGCTGACAGAAGCACAGTAACAGAAAGCACTGCACACAAACAGTGCTAAGTGCTTAGTGCATTCTCCATAGCGGAACTACGCTAAAAGTAGTGGCGGTAAAAGCTTCTTATTTGTTAAATATAAATGTATATTAATTTAGACTCCATTTTCACTGTTGCACCTCATTCAGGGGATAGTTAATTTGGGGCATTGAATTTTAGGGTCCTGTCTCATATTTACGTAAAAAACAAAAATGCCAGTCTAACAGACACCTCATGGAGCTTTCGAGTTAAAAGTAATCAGACAAGCACTGAGCGTATTGATCTGTTCTCCGCACACTGGTGTTATTGTGTACCGGCAGACTGGGGGTTGGGTTGTCATGCCTGTCTAGCCAGAGGATGAGGAGCGTGGATGCTGAGCGGTGATAAATGTGTCGGGCAGCAGTGGCAGGGCGTCAGCGGTGGACAGGCGTGTGTGAATCATTAACGTTTGACTCTCTTGGCACGTCTCGCTGGACGTGGAACTGAAGACTTCCCACACTGTCAAAACTACCTGTGTGGGAACCCAGGGCCCTGCAGCCCTGAGGGAGGTCGTTTGGGAAACTAGGAGGCTGAAATAGAGCTTTGAATTCAGCCAAGATATGTACCACACCTGGATCAAATGCAGTACGCATTTAAAAACCCCTTTAGATGGCAGTAGGTTGTTTTGAACAATTACAGACTCAGGCCTGACACGCCGGTGTAAGCGTATCATTATTAATGAAACATTGTGTGGGCGACGCTGCCGTGGCTCTCCCGGGCCGGGCCGTGATGTTACACTGAGCAGGGCCTCAAACCCGCCGTGATTCATCGCGGAGACTCCCGGTCCCATTCACAAACGGCGGGAAACGGCCGGTGACAATTTACAGGAAGCTCATCAGCCAGGAAGCCATCCATCTGCGCAGAGTGAGCGGCGGTGCCTCTGTCCCGCCAGCGTAATGGCGGGGTTGAGGAGAGAAAGCTGTCCGCACGAGGTTCAGTCGAGTTACATCACAAGTTTGGGGGGGGGGGGGGTACACTTCAAAGGGTCTGAGAGGCTGATAAGGGTGCGGAATGTAGTTTTCTGATGACAGACGGGGGTAGATGACCACTGTAATTTCGTTGCTATGTCACCCCCCCTCTCCCTCCCGCCCTCTTCCACAACACAACCTTCCAACATCGTTCACACAGGAAATAGAGATTCTAGCGTTACTATAAATTTTTGGTTTTGAATGTTATATCGTAATTACCTGGTGCAGCATGTACTGATGACAGAAGTAGGGACCCATCTGGGAAGTATCCCAGCAGTAACATTAACCTGAGACCATCTGCTTTCATCCTCCTCTCCTCAGCCAGTATCAGAGCTGTCTCAGTGACATCACTCTTTATTCCCGTTAGAGACTCCCTATAAACATGGCTGCCCTCTGAGTCGTCACACACTACATCCAGGTCATTTGGTACAGGGCCCTGATGTTAAAATCCAGCGCTGGATACTCTCAGTGCTGTTGGCAAACAGAGCTGGGATGGGCTGTTGATTTCATTACAGTTTAAGTCCTTAATTTATGCGAAGTTCCTTAGAAACATAGGCAGAGAACAAAATATAAATCTCATGCGCATAAAACTCACCAGGAGAAAAGAGAATTTCAGGGGTAATCTGGCCTTCCTCAGCTCTGAGAAACAGGTTGGGAAAAAGAGAAAAGCCACACAGGACACTGTGGAAGTGTGGAATTAAAAAAGGCCTGCTGGAACTCCGATGCTCTTTTGAACCCAGAATTAAGCTAATATTTAGATTTTGCATACTTTATATAAGCCAGCAGCGCCAGTGTTTATATTTCTGCACACCTCATCTGTTGTAAAGATGTCAGCCAGACTGACGGACACTGCCACACAACCACAAATCTGAATGATGAGTCATCATTCCCTGAGAGTTTGCAACGGTGAATAAATAAATCTACCCCTTATTGTCCCTGTTAAATATTATTATTTTATAATATAAAGCTCTACAAGGATGGTTGTCTATGTGCACTGGGTATTGTTCATTTAGATGAAACTGTAGAGCAACAGAGAGAGAGAGGGGGGGAGAAAGGGAGAGAGAGAGAGAGGGGGAGAGAAAAGCGAAGGATGAGAGATAGAGAGAAAGAAAGGGAATACTGTGAACATATTTGCTGTTTCCGAGTTTAGTATTTAAACTTCAGACCCAGGCCACACTGAGGATAGGAGTCAAATCTAAAGAAAAGTTCTCAAAAATCCCTCTAATAATGTTCAGATGTTTTTACTCAATTTGTTTACATATCTATAGCATGCTTCATAACTAGAGTAAGCAGAACCATAATTAATTTGCTTGGAGTCAAGAGCAATAAAATTGACTTCCTTTTTCTCCTTTGAAGCTCCCGCTTTGATTTAATGGTCATGTTTATTTTTGAAAATTTATATAACTGACAAAAAGCAAATAGATGTAATGACTCAATTAAGAATATTTTGATGGATGAAGTCATAGATGATAGACTCATTTCCTCAGTTTCTAAGAAAGAAAATAGACTGCTTCCTCAGATGAATGTTACAGATTTAATTGTCATCACTCTGGCTATCAAATTGTCAGCTCCAATTTATGAGCTCCACATCACGGGCGTACATTCGCAAAGAACCGCACTGTACAGCACTGCAGAGGGCTATTCAGATGATTGCTCTCTTCGTCTTCAACATGGTATGAACAGAAAGAAAGCTCCCAAGATGTAATATTAGTAAGAAAAACACGGGGTTGTGTGCTAGGACAGAGAGCAGCATGCGAGCGGTCATTGTGTTGCTGATACAGTGGTCAGGCAACTTCACTCGCTGACTTCTGTATCCAGCAGGGCAGTCGCCAACCTTTCGAGAGCCATATATATCATTTTATTCGGGATCGTGACCGTGGCCAGGGGTGGGGGTGGCGTGTGACTGATGGCGATTGTGGACCAGTGGGGTGGGTGGTGTGGGCAGAAGCGTCATTTCAGGAAAAACTGGTTTCCAAGTCCAACATGCAACTTTCGATTATAATTTTTTTTTCTTTATCTATTGGTGTACCGTGTATGGCTACATTGATGCTGATCAGAACAGTCTGAGTTTACATCAGGTCGGTAGGCCAAAATGTCCTTTTGCCTCAAGTGCAGTGACAGGAGTGCCACGTTTTCACTGTACAGTTTAAGTGGAGTAAACGTCAAATGCTGTTTTCCAGCTTATATGATTTGGGAAAATGCATGAAAGTAAAATGCATGAATAAAGTGGTATGCATGCTATATTTTGAAACTTTACAATATACAAATTAAACAAACCCCAAATGTTGTTTTCTTGTGAGTGTTTCTGCAATGAGTTCCATAATAATAAAGTTAGGGACAAAGGCATATTTTTTCTTTCTGTAATTTGGCACAATTTTACATTTGTAATCAAACAATTCAAATGCAGCTCAATGTACTGCATATACTGGCATCTATTGCAAAAAAAAAACCTCACTCATGTCATGGGACTTAATGATAAAAATCCAGGCTAAAGGTTAAGTAATTTATTAAGCTCGTAAATAAAGGCATTCTCCCGTCTCCTCTCTTAAAGGATGTTCTGGAAAGTCGCTTTGTCCGTCCTGCTGGCGGGAGTTCTGTGCGTGGCGGTGGAGTCCAGGAAGAGTCGACCGCAGAGCGCCATCCCCTCCCCCTACAAGACGCACAGCAACACGTCGGAGCGGCGAGGGGGGGCGCGTCGGCAGGACGTGCTGGCCTCCAGCCAGGAGGCGCTGGTGGTGACGGAGAGGAAGTACCTGAGGAGCGACTGGTGCAAGACGCAGCCCCTGCGCCAGACGGTGAGCGAGGACGGCTGCCGGAGCCGCACGGTCATCAACCGCTTCTGCTACGGCCAGTGCAACTCCTTCTACATCCCGCGGCACGTGCGCAAGGACCAGGAGTCCTTCCAGTCCTGCGCCTTCTGCCGGCCGCACCGCCTCACCGCGCTCACCGTGGAGCTGGACTGCCCCGACCTGCAGCCCGCCTTCCGGCACCGCAAGATCCAGAGGGTCAAGCAGTGCCGCTGCATGTCCGTCTCCGTGGGCGACTCCGCCCGGCCCTGAACCCCGCCCGGCCCTGAACCCCGCCCGGCCCTGAACCCCGCACCGGCCCCATCCCAACGGACTGACAACGACCCGCTTCTTACGGGAGAAACCTTTATGAAACGTGAGACTGAGGGAGACTGGGTCATCTTCTCAATTCACTGGAATGAGAGAGCAAATGCCTTCCAGAAACTTGCACGCATACACACACACACACACACACACACACACAGACACCACTTCCCTAACAAACACCTGAACTCAAGCCGCAGAGAATGACTATGCTCCTCTTAACGCTTGTGCAGTGTGGGCTGAGGGGTAGGGGCGCTGTCTGTGGACTGAGGGGTAGGGGCGCTGTCTGTGGACTGAGGGGTAGGGGCACTGTCTGTGGACTGGGGCTCAGGATGGACCTCCCAGACAGAGGGCACACTGCTTAGTGACTCTGACAAGAGACCGGAGACAGACTGAGAGCATGTAACAGTCTACCTCTGTGATTGCCATCCTCTGGATCCAGGAGCTTACTGTAAAATAACAAATATCAAAACACGTCTAGCAAGAAACAAAGGAAACTATTTTATATACATATTACGCTATGGTATTATAGGTATATATATATACAGAGAGAGATGGGATTATATATTAAATATATTTCATGTAAAGCCCTTGTTTCTGTGTGTTTGTCCTGCAGTAATGGTTCTGTAGAAGGTGGTTGTGTTGGCTAAGTGAAAAGACAGAGAATGGTTTTTCTCTGCACTGTTGGAGCAATAAGGCTTTCCTGGCCCTGAATACACTAGCAGCTGTGCACAGAAAGCATAGCCATCACATAACACTTTTACACAACTCTCATTAAAAAAGCACAGTCCATCTGCTATTACTGTATAACCATATAAATTATACATCCCTCCCAAGTACAGTAAATAAAATAATTGGCATAGTAAATATACGATCCATGAAATATTAACTTTTTCCACATGGGGATAGACCTTAAAGAAAATATCCAGGGTGGTTATTTCATAAGTCACACAGGGCAGAATAATATTGATATAGATCAAAATAAAATGGTTTTATATAATGTACAATTAACATAAATTAACAAGCATAGAAAAGGTTCTGCGTGAAGGTCACAATTGTGTAACATAACACCAGTGAAATTATACTTTTGATGTACTGGGTCCCAAATGCGATGCAACAATGAGGCTTCGTAAAGCTCAACATTGGTGGAGCTATCAGGAGCCACCACACTAAATTCAGCCAATTACAGTGTGGTGTGTGGACAGCAATATCCTTTGATTGGTTGAAGCCTGGCGGTGATAGACAGCACATATTCCCTAGCCATTTCGGAGGTCATGAGACCTCATCACTCTGAATAATTGATGTTCCCCCCCTATCAATTCCCATGGCAATGTTTTAACACACAGCTATCCGTTTCTTTCACAGCTGAGAACAGTATGGCTACTAATACTGCATAGTTCATGTCGTGCGATGATCAGTTACTGTACATAGCATCAAACTTTTAAAAAAAGTGTTTTTTTCTGGATGGCTTAATAATGTGATTATCACTGCTGCACTGCAAAAACTTCAATATTACTGCATGGGTGACAGGTAAAATTAGAACAAATGATGCACAGCTTTCACCAGGAATTGGAGATTTAGTGGTCACAACTTTCTTCAAGGTAGTTTTTGGCTTCTTTGCTTAATTACAGAAAATGAATATACCAGAAATATATAGAAATAAAATATATTATCAAGACATTGCAAAACATCACAAGATATAGTCATGTAATGATCAGTTACAGTACTGTACAAATATACAGACTACTTCAGACATCCCAAATTCCAAAAAAGTGTCATATTGAACAAGCATTGCAGTATAGTCCATCCAGTTCTGTGAGTATGCTGTTGCATTTGTTTCTGTCTGTTGTGCCTGCTCTATGGAGCTACTTTGAGGCACTTAAGAACCAATAATTAGATGGAAATATGTCATTTTTAAGCTCATTAGATTATCATTACAAAAATTAATGTAAATAAATGGCTTGGCATTAAATATTAAATATATATTCAAACATATTTGAAAATAAAATTGAGAAAATATGCCAGCTTCCAAATGTAATATTCTATATGTATGTATATATTTTACATTAGCCATACTTATATTAGCCATTATAATCATACCGTTTTCTTTTGCATATTTAAGATCACATGATGCCCTCTTGTAATTGTTTTCTGCTGAAGTCTACACACTAGAGCAGGGGTGTCAAACTGAATCCCCAGGGGGCCGCAGTGTCTGCAGGTTTTTGTGGTTTCCTTTCAATCAGCTGCCAATTAAGGCCAATGAAGGCCAATGAAGGCCTTGAGAACAAGGCGTGTGGATACTTTAACCAATCAATAACTTGAATGAACCCAGAACACCCCAAAAACCAGCAGACACTACGGCCCTCCAGGACTGGAGTTTGACACCTGTGCACTAGAGAGACAACACAGGATAGTGCTCGGCAGCAATTGGCAATGAGTCTGCACCAAGCAAGGAAACAGGGCCCTTAATACAGTTGAAAACCATCAGGGGTAACATCTGTTATTAAAATGAACAACAAAAAAACAATGCAACTTTAAAATTTAAATGTCATTTTCCAAGTAATATACAGTATGCATACATTTCCATATATGAACGTGTCAATGATTTCTGATGGGCTACATATTGACATAAACTGTGAGAAAGTAAATGCTAATGCTAATGCTAAATATGTATGCGTAAGAACAGTGCTGTTGTACAGTAGTCATGGCAATGATGACAGCACTGTGGTACAGTAGTCATGGCGATGATGGAAGCACTGCGGTACAGTAGTCATGGCAATGATGACAGCACTGCTGTACAGTAGTCATGGCGATGATGGAAGCACTGCGGTACAGTAGTCATGGCGATGATAGAAGCACTGTAGTACAGTAGTCATGGTGATAATGGCAGCATAGGTTCAGAATGAACACACTGGAGCACTGACAGTGAGTGAGGGGTAACAGGTGGGATTTAATGATGTTTAGACACCGCTACATATACTGACCTACATCCACTGTGTCAATGAAAAAATGCATACGTATACAATTTTACATTCTTGTCAATATGAGGGACAGTTTTTTTTGGGAGGGGGGCAGTCAACAGTCAAGTTTGATCTACACACAGATTGAATGTATTTCGTATGTTCTCAGGGTTATCATGTGAAGGCCATGAGGAATATTTGTATTAAAATGAAAAAAGAAGCAGCAGAATGTGTTTTTGAATTCAGTCTCAGAAGCAGAATGAGAATTCACTTGATTATCTTGATGCCACACGTTTTTCCTTCCTTCATATTCCGTCTTTAAGGCTTATGATGTGAACATCCGGTTGTTCATATCTTCGGACCCAGCTTGGCTTTCTGCAAAGAAATTAGCTTGATGATAACAGCATTGATATTAGGTTTATGTTACATACATATGGTATTCCAGGAGTTTGCTCATGCATGCTTACTTCATGCTTATCAGCTAAAATCATAGTCATACAGAATATTATATCCCTCATTTAATATCCGTGAATACGGGGAAGATAAGAGCACACTTGCCATTCCAGAGGCCTGTTTGGGTTTGACGCTGTAGGAGGGCTTCTCTCTGGCCTGTCTGAAAGACTCCTCCGCAGATTTCAGCCTGAAACAGAGCCGCCATTTTACTTTCTCTCTCCTTTGGCTTGTTTTAGCAACTGCTTGCGATTGGGTCACAACACGCAAGTACTGCTGGAGGAAGGTTTCAGAGAATTGAGGCAGAACTATACTCTTAGAAATGAAGGTTTGGAAAGTTGCTGGCGTGGTACCCTATATATACATACAAGTGTACCCCTAGCCAGCAACATACAATTAATTTATACCTGTTTTTGCTTAGAAAATGTATTCATTTGTACCCATAGGGAACATCTGGGAAATTTGATCCTTGAGGAACAAAAATGTACCTCCACTGTCACTTTATTTGAGTATACTTAGCTGGTCATAATCCATATCAAACAGTGACAGCATAGGGCAGGGGTCAGCAACCCTGGTCCTGGAGAGCCGCAGGGTGTGCTGGTTTTTGTTTTCGCCTTAATACCAGCAACTGATTCATACCCAAGAAACCAGGTGAGGCCAGGTAACAGAGTAATCAACTGCTTTAATTGATCGATTCAGTGCTGAGTAACAACAAAAGCTAGCACACCCCGTGGCTCTCCAGGACCAGGGTTGCTGACACCTGGCATAGAGCAATAGTGAAATGGACTGTACATTCAATGGGAAGCCTCTTTGGGCAGGGGTGGGGGTGATTGAGACCAGATGTGCCCTGATAGCACATGCTAATGCCTCCAGATGAGGGCATTTTCAAGCATCACTTGTAGCACAAGCAAGCTACAAGTAACACATTATTGGAAGCAAGAAGCCAGACTCCTTGTGTTACACCTACTGATGATACGTTGCTGGTGGAGTAAGCAAAAGGACCTGAAACCTTAGAGCAGTACCGTGCGACTCGGTAACACCCAGAGACTTGGCTTGGAATCGGAAACCATTTTGTTTCACCGCTTCAGTGGTCAAAGGCATTGTACAATAATGTTGCTAAATCGATCACATGCTGACCACATACAAAATAACTGCAATAATTTTTAGCAGCATTTTCAACAGATGTTCAGATTCATCTAAGGACAATTGCAAATGCAAGAAATGCTCATGCCAATTGCAAAAGCATAAAATGCAGACTGCAAAACTCGGCTGAATTTGCTTGCCCAGCAACATGTGTCCGGGATTCTGCAGTTCCCACTCACTCCCTGTACCTATCCTATACTATTCTAACACCCACACCTCAGCCTTTTCACCAGCAAATTAGTTCAACCCCCACTGCCACCTTCATCTATACCTGTACTGATCACCAATCACACTCCCCCATCACACACACCTGTACTGATCACCAATCACACTCCCCCATCACTTACACCTGTACTGATCACCAATCACACTCCCCCTTCCTTTACACCTGTTCTGATCACCAATCACATTTCCCCATCACTTACACCTGTTCTGATTACCAATCGCCAATCACGTTTCCCCATCATCTACACCCATGCATGATCACCAATCACACTCCCCCATCACTTACACCTGTGCATGATTACAACACCATGAACCACACCGGTGAAAGCCTTTAACGTCTTCCTACCCGGGGCAAAATAAGCCAATTTCACCCATTTTCACTAGTATCAAATAATGCTCAATATCTCCAAAACTACACAGGCTACAAATATGGTTCAGAGCTTTTATTAAGGTCATGAGGATGACACACCTACTGACCATATTAACAAATCAAATACCTGAGGCATATGTTAACACCAACAGGACTCTTATTTCAAGGGAGATGCAACTTTATTTCAGGGCTGCTCAACCCTCTTCCTGATGAGTAGCTCTTCATCTTAATACTAATTTGGCACACTTGATTCTACTAATCACCAGCCCAACGAGATCACTATCTGTTGAACGAGGGATGCTTTGTTAGGGTTGGAGTGAAAACCTTCAAAACAGATCCACAGGAACAGGGTTTGGCAGTCCTTATTTGGATACATATTAAATTAATAATGTGCAAATGAATTACTCTGTCCATCTGTACATTAAAATATTCCAAAATTCTAATAGAATAGTTGTTTGGTTCATTAATTTCAAAAATAAGAAAATTGATACATTAAATACAAGCATGATATTTAAATTACCTTTGTAAATTTAAGAATACAATGTTCTTTTCTTTTTTAGTAAATGATTGTAAACTGCATTGTGAATAAAAAGGCATGATATGGGATGGGTCTGGTTCCGCGAGGCTGGGGTGGTGAGTAGGCGTTACCCCCTCCTCTCTCCGGAGCTTGTTTACAGTGCTCCCCTCTAACGCTCGGCTGGTTTGTATACAGTAACAGCCCTCCCGCAATGGGCCAGACCAAACCCTGTGTGACCTTCACACTCTTTAAGTAAACCTGACAGGGGCTCCTAATCTCTGCGCTCGCACGCGCTCAGACAGCGGCGAGTCGGTAAATTAGCCCTGATCTCTTCCGTTCGGGCTCAGAGGCCTCAGCGGAGATCTGTAGCTTCTCACGCGGACGGACTTCCGGCCCGCATTCCGCTGCCAAACAAATCCGGGCTTCCGGAGCGTTCTTCCGAACTACAGCTTTGATCCCTTCACTTTTCCCGAAGAGCCAACGGATTTGAATAAGAGCTTTGGGGCTAGCGAGCGAGGGGATGTTTCGCATGGTTCATACTCCCATACGTATGGAGACCCACCTTAGAAATTCTGTGACGTGTGAAAACAACAAGCCTGTCGGATAGGACACTCAGCGCTACTGAACTCCATGTCCGTGTCTGCAGGCGTTTACTTTGACCGTGCGCTACACCACCGGATTTCACAAATTAGCTTATTATCAGAACCAAACAGGTAAAATAATTTGTGAAAACAGGTGGCGTAGCGCAGTGGTTCCCAAACTCGGTTCTGGGGTTCCCCTGTGTATGTTGGTTTTTGTTCCAACCGCAATTGCAATCACAGAACTTCTATGACGTGTAAACAACAGGCCTGTCGGATAGGACACTACATAAAATCTCCAGTCCCATCTAGACACGACCCTGCACAGTACAGTGATGGATGAACAGGAAAATACAGTTGACAGCCACTAGGCGGTCATGACATGACATGACACAACCAACCGTCTGCTATTTGGATGGACCAATTACAGGCAGAGGGATGTCTGTGAACTTGCAAACTGCTCGTGAACAGTTTACACTGGGGGCTTGCACACACAAACACACAAACACTGCTTTTTGTCGATCTCTTGTTCGAAACAACCTGTTCTGCTTCTTTTGAGTATACACTGGAACCCTAAGAATGGTTAAGACTACCACCCATACTCTAAATACGGTTACAACACAGAATATACATCCCTGTCCAAATGAGGAAATATAACATGGAAATGGGCCGAGCCTCTGAGCGTGTGCTCTCTAGATCACGCGTGGCCCTGGCATGTTTACACGGGACAGAATGACCAGCCTTTTACTACCATCAGCCAGTAGACTCAGTAGCCAGTAGCATGACCAGGCTGTCAGTGAAAGCACATCTACACCCCTATCAAAGTCTGACCACAACAGAGGGCTGACCACCCACCCCTTCCCTCCCCCTCTACACAGATCACCCCCCGCTCCCCCCCAACCCCCACACACACACACACACTAAATTACATCGCTGTAGTCTGCTTGGCTCCGGAAGGTCATAGGTTCGCATCCTGAAGCCCGTCGGCACGGATCCAAGGCTACGGGCCAGGCCCAAATATGGCATGGTTCTGAGTCAGGCCAGCCAGACCGGGCCCCGGAACATTCTCTCTTGTCATAATTAACACAAGCAGGAATCGGACTTCTGACACATACCAGGGAACTTCCAGCTGTAAAAACGTAACGGGAACAATCACAGACTTGGCGCCGAGCGAACGGCAGTGGACAGGGGAGACAGCAGAGAGAAGAAGACGGATCGAGCAGCTCACGCCATTTCCATTCATTCTCGTCCACACCCTGAACGCCAGCGCTCTTGGTATGCAGCACCAGTCCGTGAGATAAATCACTCAGGGCTATATTCCTAACGGTCGCCTTTAAAGTCAATCCCAGCGGATCCCACACAATTTCCCAACAGTTAAGCCGAAAAAAAAATTCACATCATCGCAAAACTCAGAGCATTGTACATTCAGAGCACTTTCGAGACTGATAGAGAAGGACAGGACACATTAACAGCTGTTTGTATGTCTTTGATGTGATAAGCAGCTTGGAAGTACAAAGTTGACTGCATTATAACTGAGCTTAGCCTGAGGGCCTGCAAACACAGCTGGACAACAGCACCACCATGAGAAAGGACTTACTGTGCACACTGTGTGTGTGACAGCTATTCAAATCATTTTTAATTTCTGCATGATTATCATTACTGCTACTGTAGTTATGACTGCATTTTAGAAAAGCAGCACCTGGAGATCCTGGTCTCTCCACTGAGGGTATGCTCTTCTGATCACAAAACTGGTCATTCACCGCTATACCACCCTGTACCCTTGTCATAGCTAACTGCTGAAGCTAAGCATCCATTCTACCCCCTAACCTTGTCATAGCTAGCTGCTAAAGCTAAGCAGCCATACCACTCTGTGCCCTTTTCATAGCTAACTGCTGAAGTTAAGCAGCAATACCACTCTGTGCCCATCTCATGGCTAACTGCTGAAGCTAAGCAGCTATACCACTCTGTGCCCATCTCATAGCTAACTGCTAAAGCTAAGCACCCATTCTACCCTCTACCTTTGTCTAGCTAACTGCCGAAGCTAAGCAGCCATACCACCCTGTACCCTTGTCATAGCTAACTGCTGAAGCTAAGCAGCTATACCACCCTGTACCCTTGTCATAGCTAACTGCTGAAGCTAAGCAGCTATACCACCCTGTACCCTTGTCATAGCTAACTGCTAAAGCTAAGCACCCATTCTACCCTCTACCTTTGTCATAGCTAACTGCTAAAACTAAGCAGCCATGCCACCCTGTATCCTTCTCATAACTACTTGCTAAAACTAAGCAGCCACCCATGCCATGGCTAATTGCTACTGTAAAGGAGGTGTCAGCTTGATTAGTACTTGTGCAATCTCCTGGGAAAACAAAGTTGCTACTAGAAGAGGTGTTACTGAGAGAGTAGGGGGCACTTTTCCCTCTATATATATATATATATATATATTTTTTTTTTTTTTTAAACCTTCTAGTGTCCCAAAACAGTGATGGGGAGAGTATATTGTAGAAGGTGCTGTCCTTTGATGAGACATGAAACTGAGGTAAAATTCCCATATAATTGGTTCCTTACATCTGCCTACTTAATCAATCCCTTGCATTCCCTATCCACTTTGATTCCCAATGTCCTCACTGCAACAGAGAACTGAGTTCTTAGCTGATTTACCTGGCTAAGTAAAAATAAACACATAAATTGCTCTTGGGTCCAACTGAGAGGTTGAATTCCCAACTGTTTAGCAGAGGAAAAAAAGCATGGAAAGATTCCTTTGGCGCAGTGAGATGCAGATCACAAATCTCTTGATTAAAGAGATAGTTCCCCTTCTGGGGATTTTGATATTATTTCATTTGTAGGGTGTATTTACTATTGCCCAAGACAGTTTGTGTACAGTGAAGGAATAAGCTTATAAAGGTTTCTGTCGGCTCAGTCTGTGCTGGTATCTGGGCATTCAGTGAGTTGTGGTCAAAAGAAAATCTTTTTATTTTTATTTTTTTCCCCCCAAGTAATTCCAAAAAGCAGGTTTGCATTGTACTAATACTTCTTTCTTTCTCAGCTTGCAAGCAGCATAGGAAATAGTTCCAACTAAAATGAAACATTATTTTTTGAATAATACATAACTGAGCCATCTGGGTCTTTGGAGTTACTTTAAGTATTTTGTTTTTTCTTTTTGTTCTGGAGAGTCATGGGTTTAGCTGCATGCTAGTTTTGATTTTACTTTAAAATCAACGATTAAAACCAGAGCTGTGCACACATCTATAAAGCAATCATAATAAATCTATCACATTTTATTTTACGCTAAGATGTATCGATCACAATAAAGGGCACATATGAAACTATGGAAACAATGTCAATTATATGGACAAAATCTGAAAGGAGACTTTGACAACAGAAAAAGTGTAACATGAAATGCAATGGCAGGTAATCCAGTTTAAGATATTCATATTTTTTATTAAAAATACATTTATTTTATTATCCTAATCAGAGACATTCTGAACTAAAGAATTAAAGTATCACTAAGTGTATCCTGCTGTCAAAATGAGGTTGACTGAAGACATAGCTTAAAATAGGAAAGCACCATTTTGTTTCATTTCATTTAACTTATTTATCAAACATAGGGATTGAGAGACCTATGAGTAAATTTTCACCATGCCACCTGATTTCTGTGCCCTGTAGACTCACTCCTTTATCCCTGTTTTATCAGTGATGACCATCCTATGTTCTCCTACTTTGAGACTATGGAAACCTGCTGGCGGTTGACACAGACAGTCTGAACGATGACAGGTAAAAGGTCAAAAAAACAAAATTAATTTTACATCTTTCCCCCCCCCCCCAATCCAAGCAGCTACAACTGAAGGATTGGTGTAGATTTCAAGTAAATAAGTCTTTGCCCTTATCAGCCTTCAGTGGTATGGGCTAATTTGTATTTGTTGACTTTTAAATCATTATCTGAAACCCTCATCGTACCACAGGGAGTGCTCTGTGAAACAGCCTCGGCTTTTTTTCATTACTCGGGGTTAAAAAACAGATTCGGTTCATTTGGCCGGCTCTATGCTTTTCCATGAATTTTAATGAGGCAGATAGGATCTAATATTATACACATGGCCTGTGTTATGGGAAATTTGTGGTGAGAGATAAGCCTGAACTCTAGAGGCAGAACATGAGCAGCGGAGGCTCGACATCCACCCATGCCGCCGTTGCCTTTACTGTGGTCTGGTGAGAATTAAAAAACTTTTCATTTTAATCTCGATCCACTTTGGAAACAACCGGCCGCAGTCACAATCAATTTGCAGTCACTTCTGTATTGGAAGCCAGATTTGAGAGCGAAGTAAACTGCCAATATACAAGTCTACGAAGGTGCGTGCCTGCTACAGACATATTGACACAAACTATGAGTACATTATTTTGAGGGAGGTAAATACTCCCCGCCCCAACATTAATTAGGCTAAACCTCAGCCGAAAAAGAGAAACGTCTTCCTTTCAGCTGGCATTGTGCTGGAGTTCTCAGGAGCAGAGGCTAATTTCTGGAATGTCGCCCCCCCCCCATGTTCGGTTGTCACAACAATGGCCCTCTCTGTGTCATTCCACAGGGGGTGAGAGCGCGAGGTGCAACACACTTCACCCGAGCCGGCGTTCTGATCGCACTGATCGCCACTCGCAAAGGAATGCCTTCTGCAGCATTCCTTCAACAGGCCCAAAGTCCCTGGATAGCAATGAAGGTATCATTTTTAACAATTACGGTTGATTTATTCATTCTATTGTTTGTACTCCGGATATGTCTTTGACAGAGGTGAGGGGGTATTTCGGGGATATTAAATGGGTATTTCAGTTTGTGTGGAGTTCTGTGCAAATGCTAAATGCTATGAGGAGCACAAGCACTTATTTTAAAGAAACCTGAGGCCAGTTTGGTAAAAGTAATTTTAGTTTCTGTGGAGAATATATTTGTGTGTTACATGACATTGCGTTGTAAAAAATGCTTGGTTCTGTTTTTTTTTTTTTTTACATAACTTACATATATAGCACTTTTGAGTTTGCTCAACTTTCAAAGGTTCTGTGGATTTAAAATGCTAAGCTTTGATGACAAACCTATTATGTTGGCAGAGCAACCATATATAAATTGTAGTAACTAATATTCTTCTGTCCAGCTACAAAATCCAGGGAAATAAATTACTTTCAAAAAAATTACCAAATTCATGTAACTAAAATTGTTGTCCTGGTCCAACATAAAAGAATAAAGGCAAATTGTAGGGTAAAAATAAACATTCTTCTACAGTGTAGGAAGCCAGTCATTGCATAAGTAGAGTAATAAAAATAGTTATTTATTTCTTTATTAAAAGTAAAAAGTGAAGGCCTGTTCCTGGGAATGTTGAAAACATGGTTGTTTCAGTCTGTAGATCACACTTACCTCTCTTGTAAAATGATTTTATTCTCCTTTTTCCAGGTGTCTTTGAAATGGGTGGAGAACTCATGCCATACTGAGAAAAAACAACCGGGCGAGACCTCCTTCTCCCCCATCTTGGCTTTCACAGAGTAGAACACTGTTAAGTCCAAGAACCTGAAAACAGAGGGAAAACAACATATCCATATCAAATATGCCGATATGTGATATCACATTTGATGAGATCAAATTTATTTAAAGTCTACGTACAGTCCATGTAAAAATAATAATCCTAACTAGATTAGTGTGTGTTCTTGTAAGGCTATCATCATCGATGCAGGATTGTCCAGGTACTATATGATGGAAAGTTTGTTGGATGACACATTGCTTTGCTGAATTTCTGGGAAAGCATAACTCCAAGCATTGGATCATGTTTTACTGCTATTGTTAATGCATTCTTCCATAACCCAATTAAATGGTTTTACATGTTATGACGTACTGTCAGAACCCATTGCACTCAGAAAATGTTAATGACTTTGTTATTTCTGATTGTTGATTTTAAAGTCTTGAAGAAGAAGGCTGGTCAAAACTCACAAACTGATACGCTGCTGTAGCACAGAATCCGAGCCTTACATGGGCACCGCGTAGCATGGCTTGGTGAGACGTGGGCCCTTCCATAAATGATCTGTATCACTACTGTATGTGCAGCTATTGCTGTCTGCAGCACCACTATGGTAAAACAAGTCTGATGCTAAAACAGACATAGCTTTTTATAGTGTGCAAAACATTATAGAAAAGTGAAAAGGAATACAATTGTTCCGTGCTTCACTCTGTATTGCACACAAACAGTTTGCCAGAAAGGTATGAAGGAGAAAGTATATGATGGAGAAAGTATATGATGGAGAAAGGGACTTTCTTGCAGGGGGGAATACGTCCTGCTTTTAGGACTGTCTGCATTGCTAATGATGAAATTAATACCATGGAAACACTTTCACACAATTACATACAGAACTTTGAGAAGCATCTTTTCTGTAAGCTTGATAATATTAGAGTGAACCAAAATACAGCACTTTATTAGGCACTTAATTAGAATTATTTTTTAGACTTCTACTGCTGTAGCCTATCCACTTAGAGTTATGATGCGTTGTATGTTCAGAGATGCCCTCCTGCATACCACTGTTTTAATGTGTGGTTATTTGCGTTACTGTCACCTTACTGTCAGCTTTGACCAGTCTGGCCATTCTCCTCTGACGTCCCTCATTAACACACAATTGGCTGATTAGACAATAATATGAATAAGTAGGTGTAGTAATGTAATAATAAATGTTCCTAATAAAGTGCTCAGTGAGTGTATGTTACAAATGTCGCCTTTAAGATAATAATCCATCACACATAATACAGACTAGTAACCATTTGGGAATTTAAACACCATTAGTGTTGAACTTTTTCAACTTCCTGAAGTAACTTCCCAAAGTACACATTACAGATCCTTGCATATATACTGTACAATTACCTTCTAGATGACATCAGTGTGGCATGAAGCCATGCTGGAACAATCTACCGGAGCACGATTAATGAATCAGAGCTTTGGATTGAAAAGTCCCCCTGAATCCCTATCAGATCCGCCCTGATCAGGTTACTAATCGGCTTGTTTTTCTCACACAGACACTGATATTTATTTAGACACAGACTTTATGATATTGTCTCAGACAAACAAGACAAATCTGGGATATTATTCATACAGGTATGTAAATCATGACTGAACTTCATACCCTAGGGTTTTACCGTAGATGGTTACAGTTAGCGTTTGGCACCCACACTATTAGAGTACCCCAGACTGTTAGATTTTAATCAATAGCTTCACAACAATGAACCACAACAGACTTCCTTTAAAGGGAGAGCAGATGTAAATTAGCTTGAAGTTAATTCTGGTGCCATTTTAATTTTCAGTTTACATTGTCACTGTTTAAAGAACAATAAACTAAACTAAACTAAAGTTAATTGATCAGAACCAGTACAAACACAGTGCAGATTGAAAGAGCCACATGGAGCTAAAATAGCACTGAGGTGTGATTACATGTTCCCGTTCAGGAGCAGGGGCGTAATCTCAGTGTCAGATGTGGGGAGGACGCAGGGGTATGGTGACAGTGGGCAGGGGGTACTTTGTGCTAAGTTAATGTTACAGCCATCTGTAAAAGTACAGGGGACATGTCCCCCTGCCCCCCCTCCCTGTAAATTGCTATGTTCAGTAGAAGAGGAGCGGGGAGGAGAGACAGCCTCCTCCTTCTGAAAGCGCTGAATCTCCTCCTCGCTTTTTTGCCCCGGAAGGCTGTTGTTCGGAGATGAACTCATTGTTTTGTGTTCCAGGGAACGCGTTCCTGGTGAGCGCGAACGGAAAGATGGGAGACGTCACCGTCTGCTCGCTCCAGCTAGATAAACACAGAGGTGAGTCCCGGAACGCCGCTCTAAACTTAGCCGGGCCGGCCGGGCCTTGTGCGGTCAGAACCTTTCTGTGAAGCGAGCTGGCCCAGAAGGCGTGAAGGGCCAGAAACACAGGGAGGCATCTGCACCTGCAGAGATTTACTGTCTGTGTGCTAGTGTACTCAGCTCTCAGCTACACAGCGAATCCTGCCCTGAACTACAAGTCTACTTCATAGCTACAAGCATCTGTACCCATTTGTACATAATGAGCATGGAAAAGCACGAACATGTGCAGAAAGCGAGGATTCGCGGAGCTGGTCTTACGCATTATGAGTCTTCGTCAACTGCTTCTCCTGCGCCTCCAGTTCCGTCTTTGCTGTGGGAGAAAAAACGGTCCAATTAGGCACATACGTACATCTTTTTTTAAATGGCACCAATTGCAACTGGCTAGGAAAAAAAGGTCAGACTTAACTTCAGCAATGTGTCATAAAACCAAATCATCCATACCAGTCATACAGTAGGTGTGAAATATAACATGACATTGTATTGCAAGTAATATAACAGTGTCAAAAAATGTATTGATTCAAAATGACCACTGCATATACGACATACAGTTGGAGTATAGCTGTAGTTCAGCATGGCTGTAGCAAAACACTACATCATCAGTGAATGTGATAAATGTGACAGGATAATTTACTGTAAAATGGAGGTATACACACTGGTCCTGCTCCATGTGTACTTGCGTAACACTTTGTTGCAGATCGACTGTTTGCGTATTTTCCTAAAAAGCCTACACTTTCTGTGACACACACTTTCAGCATATTAGTCAGACTAACACTTGGTAATTAGATTTGATTGAGCGTTATATTGGCTCTCTGTGACAACCAGGCCAGAGTCATCAGACGGCGTTGATAACGGCGGAGGATAGATATGTGGTATGGACAATTCTCCCTTTGTGAGGGAGCATAGGCCAATGGGTGTGAGCAGGCAAAACGATACCCGCTCCAATCTCATTATGATACTATCCCAACGGACAGCTACTTCGTTTTATTTATTTTACACATTAAAGAACTACTGACATTGTAAAGAACAACCTTTACGCTCACTGCTGGTAAGATTGCAGGTGATATTGAGGTCACTCAATAACAGGAATTCTTTGCGTGCACCTGCCAGACACCGTTGGGATTAGAGGCGAGGGCTCGGAATGAGGGTCCGATCAGAAGCCAAGGAATTTCAAATGATATCTTAAGCCATTCAAAGGGTTGTGACTCATCATATTCCCTCTGCCTCCACCCACTTCATCTTTAATATTTCTGCTTCTGCTCACTATGTCTGTATCCAGTTCCCAATGCAACAAGGCATCCCAGATACGTTTATCTTATCCAACTGAAAATCCTGAAAACTTTGGATTTAAAGTGAATGCAATAGATCTTTGTCAAATACATAATTGTTTTGGATTCAAATACTTTGTTATGTTTTACTGAGCTTGTCTGCTGTATTGTAACATCTTAAAAAGTGCGAACCCCGCCTTCTGGTCCTCTTGTTAGGTTCAATTCCACCAGATCAATCAAGTACATTCACCATTGGATCCTGTTGGGGTTCAAATGCAAGGCTTTACAACCTTTGCAAACATGCTTCCAAGCTAGGAATATGCACTACTTTCCTTCAAACATTCATTTACTTGTTGTTTTGTCCATAATGGCCCTGTTTAAAGAATTGTAGAGTCTACAAGGAAATGAGCTGTTTTAACATCAAGTTTTTACATTTAACCATAAGAGATGCGGATTATGTGCAGTGGTGATGTCTGAATGACGTGTACCTCCTGTGACATTGTACAGAACAAGAGCTGTCACATCGTTTTAAATAAACGACTAAATAAAATGCATGATTCATCTCAGGGCTGGTTCCGGGCATAAGTGATATACTGTAGGCGGTCGAGTGCCATCCGTATGGGAAAAACGGAATGCCACATTGCATTCATAATGGTCAGAGAAATCCCCCCCCCCCACCTGCAATCACTGACTACACCGCACGCCTCCAAGCCTGCAAGCTCCACCAATGACCGTTGATACAAAGTGCATTTTATTTCAACTGCCAGGTTATGTTCAGGAGGCCCTTGTCTGCCTCTGATGTACAGGCCTCCTCTCCATTCAAAAGCATTTTAATTCACCAGCTGAATGAAGAGACAATGCCCTGACTAATTCAGTGTATTAGCCGTGTCATCTGTACCACTGACAATGCAAACTAATTTGCTTGATAATTAATGTAACATTGATAGCGTTAACACATGCTAATGGTGTTTATTAATATATAATTAACATGCTATTAATAGTGCAATAGTGCATGGAGTGCCACCAAAATTGTGCACCAACAGGAACATCTGTTCCACTGTTATATGGAACTGAATTCCTGTCTTTTAGTAAGTTATTTTCTTCCAAAAGTACTGCCTCTTTAATCATTTGTGAAAGATTAAAATCCCATCAAGGCCCAGAATGCATGAGGAGGGAGAGACTGACTGAGACAAACCAGCTGTGCTCCCATGTCCCGGTGCACTTTGTAATCCTGCAGCCACGCTCTTGCTCCATACATACAACTGATCAGACAGACGGAAAATTGACATGACCATGTTGTCTATATGAACCCACATCTGAAGCCTTGTCTACCAGTCTTCAACTGTTTGACTACCCGTATGTCAACCATTTAAAACTGGAACTGAGACTAGCGCTGAGACTAGCGCTGAGACTAGAGCTGAGACCAGCACTGAGACTAGAGCTGAGACCAGCACTGAGACTAAAGCTGAGACCAGCACTGAGACTAGAGTCGAGACCAGCACTGAGACTAGAGCTGAGACCAGCACTGAGACTAGAGTCGAGACCAGCACTGAGATTAGAGCTGAGACCAGCACTGAGGCTAGAGCTGAGACCAGCACTGAGACTAGAGTCGAGACCAGCACTGAGATTAGAGCTGAGACCAGCACTGAGACTAGAGCTGAGACCAGCACTGAGACAAGAGCTGAGACCAGCACTGAGATTAGAGCTGAGACCAGCACTGAGACTAGAGCTGAGACCAGCACTGAGACTAGAGCTGAGACCAGCACTGAGATTAGAGCTGAGACCAGCACTGAGACTAGAGCTGAGACCAGCACTGAGACTAGAGCTGAGACCAGCACTGAGACTAGAGCTGAGACCAGCACTGAGACTAAAGCTGAGACCAGCACTGAGACTAGAGCTGAGACCAGCACTGAGACTAGAGCTGAGACCAGCACTGAGACTAGAGCTGAGACCAGCACTGAGACTAGAGTCGAGACCAGCACTGAGATTAGAGCTGAGACCAGCACTGAGACTAGAGCTGAGACCAGCACTGAGACTAGAGTCGAGACCAGCACTGAGATTAGAGCTGAGACCAGCACTGAGACTAGAGTCGAGACCAGCACTGAGACTAGAGCTGAGACCAGCACTGAGACTAGAGTCGAGACCAGCACTGAGACTAGAGCTGAGACCAGCATTGAGACTAGAGCTGAGACCAGCACTGAGACTAGAGTCGAAACCAGCACTGAGACTAGAGCTGAGACCAGCACTGAGACTAGAGCTGAGACCAGCACTGAGACTAGAGTCGAGACCAGCACTGAGACTAGAGTCGAGACCAGCACTGAGACTAGAGCTGAGACCAGCACTGAGACTAGAGCTGAGACCAGCACTGAGACTAGAGTCGAGACCAGCACTGAGATTAGAGCTGAGACCAGCACTGAGACTAGAGCTGAGACCAGCACTGAGACTAGAGTCGAGACCAGCACTGAGACTAGAGCTGAGACCAGCACTGAGACTAGAGCTGAGACCAGCACTGAGACTAGAGCTGAGACCAGCACTGAGACTAGAGTCGAGACCAGCACTGAGATTAGAGCTGAGACCAGCACTGAGACTAGAGCTGAGACCAGCACTGAGACTAGAGTCGAGACCAGCACTGAGACTAGAGTCGAGACCAGCACTGAGACTAGAGCTGAGACCAGCACTGAGACTAGAGCTGAGACCAGCACTGAGACTAGAGTCGAGACCAGCACTGAGACTAGAGTCGAGACCAGCACTGAGACTAGAGTCGAGACCAGCACTGAGACTAGAGCTGAGACCAGCACTGAGACTAGAGCTGAGACCAGCACTGAGACTAGAGTCGAGACCAGCACTGAGACTAGAGTTGAGACCAGCACTGAGACTAGAGCTGAGACCAGCACTGAGACTAGAGTCGAGACCAGCACTGAGACTAGAGCTGAGACCAGCACTGAGACTAGAGTCGAGACCAGCGCTGAGACTAGAGCTGAGACCAGCACTGAGACTAGAGTCGAGACCAGCACTGAGATTAGAGCTGAGACCAGCACTGAGACTAGAGCTGAGACCAGCACTGAGACTAGAGACGAGACCAGCACTGAGACTAGAGCTGAGACCAGCACTGAGACTAGAGTCGAGACCAGCGCTGAGACTAGAGCTGAGACCAGCACTGAGACTAGAGCTGAGACCAGCACTGAGACTAGAGTCGAGACCAGCACTGAGACTAGAGTCGAGACCAGCACTGAGACTAGAGCTGAGACCAGCACTGAGACTAGAGCTGAGACCAGCACTGAGACTAGAGTCGAGACCAGCACTGAGACTAGAGTCGAGACCAGCACTGAGACTAGAGCTGAGACCAGCACTGAGACTAGAGCTGAGACCAGCACTGAGACTAGAGTCGAGACCAGCACTGAGACTAGAGTCGAGACCAGCACTGAGACTAGAGTCGAGACCAGCACTGAGACTAGAGCTGAGACCAGCACTGAGACTAGTCGAGACCAGCACTGAGACTAGAGTCGAGACCAGCACTGAGACTAGAGCTGAGACCAGCACTGAGACTAGAGTCGAGACCAGCGCTGAGACTAGAGCTGAGACCAGCACTGAGACTAGAGTCGAGACCAGCACTGAGACTAGAGTCGAGACCAGCACTGAGACTAGAGCTGAGACCAGCACTGAGACTAGAGCTGAGACCAGCACTGAGATTAGAGCTGAGACCAGCACTGAGACTAGAGCTGAGACCAGCACTGAGACTAGAGCTGAGACCAGCACTGAGACTAGAGCTGAGACCAGCACTGAGACTAGAGTCGAGACCAGCACTGAGATTAGAGCTGAGACCAGCACTGAGACTAGAGTCGAGACCAGCACTGAGACTAGAGCTGAGACCAGCACTGAGACTAGTCGAGACCAGCACTGAGACTAGAGTCGAGACCAGCACTGAGACTAGAGTCGAGACCAGCACTGAGACTAGAGCTGAGACCAGCACTGAGACTAGAGTCGAGACCAGCGCTGAGACTAGAGCTGAGACCAGCACTGAGACTAGAGCTGAGACCAGCACTGAGACTAGAGTCGAGACCAGCACTGAGACTAGAGTCGAGACCAGCACTGAGACTAGAGCTGAGACCAGCACTGAGACTAGAGCTGAGACCAGCACTGAGACTAGAGTCGAGACCAGCACTGAGACTAGAGCTGAGACCAGCACTGAGACTAGAGTCGAGACCAGCACTGAGACTAGAGTCGAGACCAGCACTGAGACTAGAGCTGAGACCAGCACTGAGACTAGAGCTGAGACCAGCACTGAGACTAGAGTCGAGACCAGCACTGAGATTAGAGCTGAGACCAGCACTGAGACTAGAGCTGAGACCAGCACTGAGACTAGAGTCGAGACCAGCACTGAGACTAGAGCTGAGACCAGCACTGAGACTAGAGTCGAGACCAGCGCTGAGACTAGAGCTGAGATCAGCACTGAGACTAGAGTCGAGACCAGCACTGAGACTAGAGCTGAGACCAGCACTGAGACTAGAGCTGAGACCAGCACTGAGACTAGAGTCGAGACCAGCACTGAGACTAGAGCTGAGACCAGCACTGAGACTAGAGCTGAGACCAGCACTGAGACTAGAGTCGAGACCAGCACTGAGACTAGAGCTGAGACCAGCACTGAGACTAGAGTCGAGACCAGCGCTGAGACTAGAGCTGAGACCAGCACTGAGACTAGAGTCGAGACCAGCACTGAGATTAGAGCTGAGACCAGCACTGAGACTAGAGCTGAGACCAGCACTGAGACTAGAGTCGAGACCAGCGCTGAGACTAGAGTCGAGACCAGCGCTGAGACTAGAGCTGAGACCAGCACTGAGACTAGAGCTGAGACCAGCACTGAGACTAGAGTCGAGACCAGCACTGAGACTAGAGTCGAGACCAGCACTGAGACTAGAGTCGAGACCAGTGCTGAGACTAGAGCTGAGACCAGCACTGAGACTAGAGCTGAGACCAGCACTGAGACTAGAGTCGAGACCAGCACTGAGACTAGAGTCGAGACCAGCACTGAGACTAGAGTCGAGACCAGCACTGAGACTAGAGCTGAGACCAGCACTGAGACTAGTCGAGACCAGCACTGAGACTAGAGTCGAGACCAGCACTGAGATTAGAGCTGAGACCAGCACTGAGACTAGAGTCGAGACCAGCGCTGAGACTAGAGCTGAGACCAGCACTGAGACTAGAGTCGAGACCAGCACTGAGATTAGAGCTGAGACCAGCACTGAGACTAGAGCTGAGACCAGCACTGAGACTAGAGTCGAGACCAGCGCTGAGACTAGAGTCGAGACCAGCGCTGAGACTAGAGCTGAGACCAGCACTGAGACTAGAGCTGAGACCAGCACTGAGACTAGAGTCGAGACCAGCACTGAGACTAGAGTCGAGACCAGCGCTGAGACTAGAGTCGAGACCAGTGCTGAGACTAGAGCTGAGACCAGCACTGAGACTAGAGCTGAGACCAGCACTGAGACTAGAGTCGAGACCAGCACTGAGACTAGAGTCGAGACCAGCACTGAGACTAGAGTCGAGACCAGCACTGAGACTAGAGCTGAGACCAGCACTGAGACTAGTCGAGACCAGCACTGAGACTAGAGTCGAGACCAGCACTGAGACTAGAGCTGAGACCAGCACTGAGACTAGAGTCGAGACCAGCGCTGAGACTAGAGCTGAGACCAGCACTGAGACTAGAGTCGAGACCAGCACTGAGATTAGAGCTGAGACCAGCACTGAGACTAGAGTCAAGACCAGCACTGAGACTAGAGCTGAGACCAGCACTGAGACTAGAGTCGAGACCAGCACTGAGACCAGCACTGAGACTAGAGCTGAGACCAGCACTGTGACTAGAGTCGAGACCAGCACTGAGATTAGAGCTGAGACCAGCACTGAGACTAGAGCTGAGACCAGCACTGAGACTAGAGTCGAGACCAGCACTGAGACTAGAGCTGAGACCAGCACTGAGACTAGAGTCGAGACCAGCGCTGAGACTAGAGCTGAGACCAGCACTGAGACTAGAGTCGAGACCAGCGCTGAGACTAGAGCTGAGACCAGCACTGAGACTAGAGCTGAGACCAGCACTGAGACTAGAGTCGAGACCAGCACTGAGACTAGAGTCGAGACCAGCACTGAGACTAGAGTCGAGACCAGCACTGAGACTAGAGCTGAGACCAGCACTGAGACTAGTCGAGACCAGCACTGAGACTAGAGTCGAGACCAGCACTGAGACTAGAGCTGAGACCAGCACTGAGACTAGAGCTGAGACCAGCACTGAGACTAGAGCTGAGACCAGCACTGAGACTAGAGCTGAGACCAGCACTGAGACTAGAGCTGAGACCAGCACTGAGACTAGAGCTGAGACCAGCACTGAGACTAGAGTCGAGACCAGCACTGAGACTAGAGTCGAGACCAGCACTGAGACTAGAGCTGAGACCAGCACTGAGACTAGTCGAGACCAGCACTGAGACTAGAGTCGAGACCAGCACTGAGACTAGAGCTGAGACCAGCACTGAGACTAGAGTCGAGACCAGCACTGAGACTAGAGCTGAGACCAGCACTGAGACTAGAGCTGAGACCAGCACTGAGACTAGAGCTGAGACCAGCACTGAGACTAGAGCTGAGACCAGCACTGAGACTAGAGCTGAGACCAGCACTGAGACTAGAGTCGAGACCAGCACTGAGACTAGAGCTGAGACCAGCACTGAGACTAGAGCTGAGACCAGCACTGAGACTAGAGCTGAGACCAGCGCTGAGACTAGAGCTGAGACCAGCACTGAGACTAGAGCTGAGACCAGCACTGAGACTAGAGCTGAGACCAGCGCTGAGACTAGAGCTGAGACCAGCACTGAGACTAGAGCTGAGACCAGCACTGAGACTAGAGCTGAGACCAGCACTGAGACTAGAGCTGAGACCAGCACTGAGACTAGAGCTGAGACCAGCACTGAGACTAGAGCTGAGACCAGCACTGAGATTAGAGCTGAGACCAGCACTGAGACTAGAGCTGAGACCAGCACTGAGACTAGAGCTGAGACCAGCACTGAGACTAGAGCTGAGACCAGCACTGAGACTAGAGCTGAGACCAGCACTGAGACTAGAGTCTAGCTCCTTTCATGTTAGATGTTGGGCAGCTCAGTGAGTCACAGTAAGAGGGAAATAAACACTTGGAGTTGAAACACAAACATGACAGAAAGCAGCTGAATGTGTGTGTGTGTGTGTGTGTTTGTGTGTGTGTGTGAGTGCTGTGTGTGTTTTTGTGTGCACTGTGTGTGTGTTTGTGCACTGTGTGTGTGTTTGTGTGTGCGCTTTCTGTGTGTTTGTGTGTTTGTGTGTGTGTGTGTTTGTGTGTGTGAGTGTTTGTGTGTGCGCTGCGTGTGTGTGTGTGTGTGTGTGTGTATGTGCACTGTGTGTGTTTTTGTGTGCACTGTGTGTGTGTGTGTGCACTGTGTGTGTTTGTTTGTGCACTGTGTGTGTGTGTGTGTGTGTGCACTGTGTGTATGCGTGTATGTGTGTTTGTGTGTGCGCTGCGTGTGTGTGTGTGTGTGTGTGTGTGTGTGTGTGTGTGTGTGTGTGGAGTATAGATTCATCATCCCCCTGAGCTCGTTCCTACTTCTAATCAATCAAGTGCTGCTCTGAGGGCCGACACATTAAACAGATCCAGAGCTCTGCCAGGACCCGTCACATGATCTGTTTATTTGATTTCCTCGTGCGCGAGCGAGAGAGTCCTGAGGGAGGAGCTTGTCCTTGTATGTGGGTGGAGCCAGGGGGCAGGCAGGCAACCAAGGGTTGGCCCCTCTAGGATTGGTGGCTGCAGGGAGGAGGGAGGAGGGGCAAGGAGGGGAAGTAGATGAAGATGGGATATGGGTTCAGTGCCGTGTTTACTTTTTGACAAATTGGACACAGTTGCAGTTAAAATCTCTGTGTAGAACCCCAGGCCCTTACAGGCAGCTTGGGATGGAGGGGCCAGCTTTTCCTACCCATTTTTCTGTTGCTCACACAGACAAATGTTGGGTTATCACATAGTATTATCACATAATATACTGGACAATTTTAATTGCAAGGGTCACCTAGTATTACACAATTAACCAGCACTACATTCTTACTAAGTACAGGATGACTAAAGGTGGCTTTCCCCTGCAATGATTGGACAGGAAGTCTTCATTAGCCGTTCAAATGCCAAAGTTTGTCAAAGAAAGACAATTCTGAAAACAACCAACACTATAAATGCCACATAACTCTATAGATGCTGTTAAACATTGTGTTATGGTAATTTTTGGGCTGTGAATGTGTTTCAATCATCCTACAGCACAAGCCATGGATGTTACAACTCTCCTGGAAGCTTAATTCACAGGCAATACCAACAATTGCCTGTGAAATTGCCTGTGCCTTATTTTAAATACAAGTAAAAACAAGTACTCTTTTTCCTTGTATTTAGTTTTGATGTGCAGAGCATAAAGACTATTTTTCACTCTTCAGTAGTGTATAATGCCTGGTAATTCACAGATTGATTGGAAATGGGTTTGTGGCATTCTCACCTCACTTGCATTAAGTAAACATGCCACCTTAGTAACAGAATGCTAAACACATCCTTTAAAATCTTGTAAGATGTAGTGTTGAGGGTTCTTGTTTGGTCTGAGAAATATTTAACACTGTTTGCTTCTGAATTACATTATTGGCATTTGGCAGACGCTCTTATCCAGAGTGACGTACAGTTGATTAGACTAAGCAGGAGACAATCCTCTCCTGGAGCAATGCAGCGTTAAGGGTCTTGCTCAAGGGCCCAACGGCTGTGCGGATCGGGGTTAGAACCACCAACCTTGCGTGTCCCAGTCATTTACCTTAACCACTACGCTACAGGCCGAAATTACTGAATATTTAAAAAAAGGGCACAGATAAATAAGAATAATTTCATATTGTTTGAGCAGATTTGTCACTCACAGAACCTCTAAACATGACATCTATAAATCTGCTATGGCGGGGATTCCAACCTGCCATAAAACACAACAATATACAAAATGAACACCATAAATCATAATACCCTGTGGAACGTGGAACCCCTGCAGAGACCTGACCTCTGCCTTTTGTTGAAACAACAGCAGCGGATGATCTGTGGCCTCGGCCCTCCAGCTCAGCAGATCCGCTGCAGGAAATGAGCCCGTTCTGCCGGCGAGGTGAAGCGCAGTACCCACGTTTGACATTTAATAACTTCCGCATTAGTCACAGCACTTAGGAACAGCGTGTGGGCCAACGCCGCGGCTACCGGTTTGTCCAAACAAATTGGCCTCCGCTCTCGAGATGGACGTAGCTAGCGCTCAAACAGTCAGCTCTCTCGGAAAAACACGACTTCGCAGAGTGCGCTATCTTGCTTGACGTGTACAAAGTATGACTTTGTGATAGACATTGTGATATCATGATTAGAAAGTGAACTAGGTTATTGGAAATTGTTAACTGTTGAAGCGCAAGACTGTTTGCTATGAAAATGAAAATCTCATATGACCTGACAGTAGCATGAAAGCTGTTCCCGTATTGGTTTGCTAACTTTAGCTAACGTGGCAGATGCTCTGTTTTACAGTGGTAAGGTAGCACATATATAATGGGTGGGAGTAACCAGAAGTGACAACAAGGAGGTACTGTTGAGCGCACACAAAGTTCGAGCCGGTCGGATGTTCTCGGAGGCAGGTTGTCAGCACGTCGCCTGCAGACAGTGGCGAGACCGCGGTCACGCATCGAGACGCCCGCGTGATGAACCTTTGCCCCGCTCACTCACCTCGGCACAGGAAGCCCTCCGTTTGGGCTTTGAAGGGCTGCAGCTGGTCCTCAGAGGAGTCCCTGCACACAGCCTCTGTCTCTGCGATGCACGCTGTCACGGGGGGAGAACACTGTTAGCATCGCTCCGCTTTCAACCCACGCTACTGAGCTAGCACAGAGCAGGGAAACCCCCATGGACCACAGGTTAAGCATGTCTGAATTCATGTCCAAACCCTACCAAATATAATGATATAATGATATAATACATCCTACCTAAACAACCATATGCAACATGCTTACATGCAGATATGCATACACGCATTTGCATGCAAGCACACGCAAATATATACACACATACTCATGTTCACATGTACACAGGTACTGTATATGGTTTTGGATTAGGATTAGGATTTTACACAAAAGCAGATCTGAAAAAAACTTTGACTAATATTGACCCGTAATTGAAAATCTAAATCTATTCCAATTTGAATTTGTTTTTTAGAAGAAGATCTAACCATTCACAAAATCATATCATCTCAGAGTACGTGTTCAAAGGAGTTTAAAAGGCAAAACTGATCTCAGATCAGCACTCGTACTTTGAGAGGCTTTGGGACTATGGGCCTCAGAGGCCCTATACAGGACCCCATACACTGTCCCTGAAATTCTTATGCAATTCCCCAACAGCCTAATCCTCATGCTCATAGACATGAGAAACCATTGCATTCGGTGGATGTCTTACAAATGTTTCATTTAATTTGG
Organism: Conger conger; assembly: GCF_963514075.1. Classification (NCBI taxonomy): domain Eukaryota; kingdom Metazoa; phylum Chordata; class Actinopteri; order Anguilliformes; family Congridae; genus Conger; species Conger conger. The sequence continues at coordinate 7,521,565 of NC_083777.1, forward strand.
ATTTTGTTACGGCCGCATGCTCTTTGAGTCCCTCCGCGGTGATTCCGAGAATACGGGCTATGGCAGGCATTCCACGGCATTCACCTGTTTACCTTTCCCAGGACAGAGAGAGTAATGCTCTCCCCGGAATTTCCAAACTCCTGCGAAGCTCGGAAAGTCACGCACCATCATTGGCGATGATGAATTAGAAACTCGCATGCCTAACTGCCCGTAAGTCCAAACACCGATTTGAATACCATATGTCCTCGTCGAGGTATTCCTTGACCTGTGTCCAACACAGCACATTTTTGCGGTCACCGAGTTAACCGGAGCCCAGCGACTGTCAACGACTTCCACATCTGCTCGAAGGCTTTACCGCGTTCCCCGATCCGGGACCCCTGTGAAGACACATCTAAGCTTTCGCAGCCACTAAAAACTGAACGCTGAGCGCTGAAATGGTTTGATTTTTGGAAATGCGCCAGGTTTTCCGAAGGCTTATATATTAATCAGTCCGCACATCAGCGCCGGTACAGATGACTTCTGGTGGGTAATGACTTCGCCGTGACGTTATCCAGGGAAATATAAAGCAAGAAATGTCACTTCTGCTATAGTCGACTGAGGCTTTCACAAACCAGGCTCAAGACATTGCATTCCCTCACCCGTGTCATTGTCAAGTAAATTGGCAGGTGTGGATTTCCTCACTACATGGGTCTTTGAACGAGGCTTTGAGTGTCTGCTAAGTGTAACACTCAGCTGAGGCTCTTGAAGCCTGCACTCTGAGAAAAGGGTCTCTTTGGCCATCTCCACAGAAGAACCATTTTTAGTTCTTTATGGAACCCTCTATCATAGGTTTGAAGTGTGAAAGAACAATTTTGCCCGACAAAGTACGCATTAACTTGATAGGTTTCTTCTATGGAATCACAGGGTTACTTTTGGAGTCATTTCTTCTGAGAATGTGATTGTTTGGAATAGTATTTCTGGCAGAGAAAAGCAGAAGCTTTGGGCCACACACAGTGCAGGGTTACATCATGACATACAGTTCATATCACTGATTGCACCTTTGTCCTACGTTATTTGTCACACAGGAGTTTGATCGTGTGAATTTTTTTAAAAGCAATGGAAATATGAAGCATGTAGGTCTCCAAGGATCCATGAGAGACATCATTTACCACAGAATAAGAAAAAGAACTAAAGTTAATCTGATGGCTTCATGCTGTAATGCTATTAATTCAATCAGAATCCATTATGTTAACCTGCCCAGGGACTATGGATGAAAATGAGCTCTTTAGCTAACTCTTGTAATACATATGTAAATAAGTCAATAAATAAATGAATAAATATTCTCAGAAAAAGAGAAGACAAACGGACCAACGATCATGCCTCTTGAGTGTTCAGTTCAAGTGTGTTCATTATATGGTTCACCGTGTAGTTCAGTGTTCAGTTCAGTGCCTGGTGTGCAGATCAATATGTGGTTCAGTGCTTGCTTCAGGGTGTGATTCAGTAATCTTTGGTCACCATCGTTATTCTGAACTGTTGACCACTGTAGCATACGTTAGAATCCTTCATGTATTGTACTGTATGTACTAGTATGTACTGACCACATGGCACTATACAAACCTCACTGAATTATACAAACAGAAACAAGCGAGATCTTTCCAAACTGCCGTCCTAAGGAAGAGTGTTAATTGCCCACAATGCTCTGCTGCCCCAGTGAAATAAATCAAGGCTGACGGGAGAAGCCAGCCAGCAGAACATCTCCTCAGGCTCGAGTGAAGAGCCTCGCGCTTAACTTCCCACTGCTGCGTATATCCCCTGACCTCCAGCCAGGCCTGGGGCCCGGGGTCTGCTGCTACTCTTAATTCAACGCCTCCGCTGACTCACTTGACTTCCTGGGTTGCTCCAGGTGCGGTTGTTTCCACAGGCCGACTCGTGTTTTGGGTTGCGAGCAGATAGCAGCACGACTCTCACTCACAGAGCAACGCCAGAGGCTGGCTGACCGTTCCATCTGGTTTTAGTTTGGCCAGTGGTTATGAACCCTACACTGCAATGCTCCCTATCCATCACTGAGGTCCAAAATTGCAAAACACGTCTGTAGTCATCTGCAAAAAACATTTTAAAATATCCTACAAAAATATTGTAATAGTTTGATATTAAGAAATTGGGCAGATAGTGACTTCAGTGTTCACTTTTATGATGTGTATGGCTGGCTTAACATATTGACATTGACCTCTTCATGAGCTCTTGACAACTAGTCCTGTTCTATCTTTGTAGAATTATTTTCTGACCAATCTGTCACATGATCTTCCACAGATAGCAAAAATAAATCCTAATCCTTAAATCAATATTGAGGAATGCTGAACCATAATCCTGCACAATACCTACACAACATATAAAACAGAACATCTATGAAACATACGGTATAAAAAACAGCATCTACACAACATATAAAACACATCCATACAACATTTAAAACTGGCCCCAAATGCTGTTGGCCTGATCTACACACTCCCTGGGCTCTGCCATGCCACTCAAATTCTAATCAGCTCAAATCAAATGAAGAAAATAACCATCTTCTAGTCTATCAGGCAGCTAAAGGAAACCATCTTCTGAACTAGATCTTCAAAAGATATCATAAGACCCTACTCACCTACCAGAGCTCTGTGTCCAGCTATCTCTGGGCACCTGCCCCCTCCCCCCACACCTGTGCTACCTGGTCACATCTCCAGCCTTTTCAGGCCCCCTGGTGGTGGAATGAGCTTCCTGCTCTCGAGTAAGGTGAGCAGAAACCAAGCATGTCCATCTCTTCTGGCTGCACCATGGCTCTCCTGAGTCTCTTTAGCTATCCTTCAAGGATAACACTCTTACAGGTACTGCCGTGCAAAGACAGATTAGCTGTGGTACTTACTTTTTTAACAAATAGTTGGTTTGTCAATAACTTTACCCTTATTGATTGTACTGTACTTACATATGGGCCTTTTTTCTTGGTGATATCACACTTAAAATCATCCTAAAATCAACTCTGATGTTCTTGCAGCTAAGTGATTGTGATATAATGAAATACATTTTGAAACTCGGAGCGCCAAGTAAACAATGAGAAGTGGCACACAATTCATCATGAGTGAGTCACAGTTACAGAGAACGGCTCTCTGGTGATGAACACAGAAGCAGACTGCGAATAAGCACAGATAATTATCTAAACGAGTTCTCAGCAAATTCCAGCTGGCCAGTGCCCGGAGCCTCACTGCTTCGGAGATGTTTCTTACTTTTCCGGGCTGGAAGATGAGATGAGCGTGAGGGAATATCGGAAAATCCATGCAGGGGCAAATTGAAAATGCCAAGCAAATGAAGCGTAGCTACCATGCATGGAGAACTCCTGGGCTCTCAAATGCTCGTCTTTCACAAACAACCGCAGGTTATTGCCATTTATGTAATGAAGACGAAGAAACAAAATTAGCCCCCATAAAAGCTTTTTGGCCTGAGAACCTAATTTAGATATTAATGGGTAATCTGAGGGAAAATTTGGGAATCAGTCAGGTGGAAAATTTGGCTGAAGGGGATATCTACAGCGATATTATTTTACTCTGAATTCATCGGGTAGGAGCTTGCGATATCAATTTACTTGATCCACCATAGTTTAGACCACACAGTTTATTAACTGCAGTAGGACTGTGCGTATTCAGTTAAAAGGACACAAACAAGCAAGTTTACTGACTGTTTTTACAACCAGCTACCAACCTAACAACAAGACTCCACTACAAAATCAACAGCTTTATTTAAAGTTCAGGAGAGCTGAGAAATAAAAACAGAACTTGTTCAGGTGCTTTTCCAGTTGCAGCTGTATAAGAGCGTTGTCTAGACTACTTTTGCAGAGGCAAACAATAGACATGGAGTTAAAATGGTGATTGTACATCGATGAAACAATACCTAAATTATACCTAAACTACATGCTGCACATTTGTGAAGTTACTCCTAAACTACCGGTACACACTAACCAATTGTATATTTGTGAAGTTACACCTAAACTATACACTGAGTGATTGTACGCAACTAAAATCACACCTAAATTACACACTGATTAATGGTACAGTTCCCCAATGAAGTTACACTTAAACGAATGGCACACAAGCCGCAATCGACTCATAAGACACAGTTTCTCTCACAGCTTTGTAAGCTCTTTGTTTCTTATGAAGCCTTTATCGTCTCATCCTTTAATATTCACATTATAACACTAAAACACTGTTTGCTAACAGAGTTCAAACCGAACCCTAACCTAGGACAGCGGAGAGCACTGAGACTGAAACGTATTGGCACGGTCTTCTCACACGCACTCATGTTTCCAGCCAAAAGCAAAATTTTTGAAACATTTTCCAGAGCACGTTCGGGCTTATTATTTTCACATTACCAGTCCGGATGAAACACTCATGCAGACACCATTATCACAATTTGAAAAGAAGATGCACCGCGCCCTCATTCGGACTCGAATAACACATTTTTAAGCAACGGATCCTCCGATGACCCTCCGATGGGTGTCTGGACTGTCACTGAGCTGTTGACTCATGGGTCTGCAGTGGAGCCTCTGCCTCCATCTCCCTATGCTCTGCATGCTGTTACTTAGCAGCCCTCACAGGCAAACTGGGATTTGTAGTCTCAACCAGGCCCTGCCAAATAAGGTCCCAGCACATAAGGCCCTGCCAAATAAGGCCCTGCTTAATAAGGCCCTACCAAGTAAGGCCTTTCCATACAGTAGTAGGCCATGCCAAATAAGGTCCCGGCACATAAGGCCCTGCCAAATTTTGTCTTGCCAAATAAGGCCCATGCATAAACGGCCCTGACTAATGCAAAACAGAAACTGGGACTTCCATCTTACTTTACATTAACTTACATTTAAGCACTTAGCAGATGCTGGTATCCAGAACAACTTGCACAGCTTGCATTCTTTTTACATACTCTCCATGTATACAGCTGGATGTTTTTACTGCGGTAATTCGGGGTAAGTACCTTAAGGGTACAGCGGCAGTTTCCCAGCTGGTGCTGATACCTACAGTTGTAAGTCCAGTTCCCTAACCATTATACAACACTTCCGCTTTCTTCGCAGACGCTATTTACAAATTCCGGATTACAAATTACAGTGTAAGTGAGCATTACATGCAGAAGGACATTCTCCTCTTTTTTTTGCAAGCAGGAGTGCCTGGGTAATGACATTCCCAGATTAGGGAGTGTTCATGGCGATATTCCCATGACACTCCATGGAGTAGGGTTCAGAGAGGATTTAAATGCTGGCAAGATTTTTATTAGCGTAATCATGTTTCCTTTTTGGAAAAAAATGACATAAATAATATGAAGACTGCAGATGCAACATGTCCAACTGATAGCTTGTGTTTTAAATTAGCAATGTGTATTAGGCTTCTAGCAATTTGTATTAGGTTGAGAGAGCTGAGGAGCTGATTGTGTTTTTACCATTGAGATCTTTCCGAAGCTTCCGTAGATCCTTCTGGAAGTCTTCAAACTTCATCTGGGAAGAATGGAAGAGGTCTTGAGGCTCAGGGAGAGGGAAGAGGCATGTCTCCTTACCGGCATCCTGCAAACACACACAAACACACACACACACAGTCACCTCACAACACATCTAACATCCTGCTGAGCTGTGTTCAGGGGTTTGGCCAATTCCATTTCATTTCACTTCAGTCAACCGTGAAAATGTATATCAGCATATTTCGTATTCATTGAACACACATTCAACTCACCAGAATGTTCTTTGAGGACTCAATAAATTAATTTTTATTAACACGAAACTAGCTGAATTTACCGAAAATGTATATGGAATGGATTCTCAGCCCACTCCCCCTCCTCCATAAAAGCCATATATAAACAGGATGGTCATGTGACTGGTCCAAGCCGCATCAATAATCAACAATTACATATCGGCGAAATCCATCAAATAAACATCAATAACGGCTTAGTTATGATATCCACCAAAGTACGTAACTATCCTCACGGAATCATGTCCTTTTCATTAGAAGCTGTGCTCTTTCCAGTCAGTCAGTTGACTTTGGCCGCAGGCTGTATGACTTCATATCAGCTGGCTGAAATCCTTATTAAGAGTGAGCGCCTCTGTGTCTGAACGCACATACAGTGTGTGACTGATGATCAGAGTCGGGGCATAACTCTTCCAGATGAGGAGAGGGGGAATAAGTGTACAGTTTAAAAATAATGAGAGAAGAAAGGAAACTAGCCAAACGTCAAAGCAACTGAAAGCCTTAAAAATCTGATTGGAATAAACAGAAACCAGAACACGACGTACCTCATCAAAGTGCTTCAGATAGTAAGACACAATATAAGACAACAGACTTTGTGTGTTATCCTGAAAGAGAGAGAGAAAGAAAAACAGAGGAACAAGATTAAAGAAAAAACCTTTAAGAATATTTGACAAATGTGACCATTCGCTGTATGTATAGCATGGATATTTGGTAGCTTTAGCCCTACAGCTATGAGCATGTCTAACGAATTTGTGTTATTATATTGTTATTATAATTTCTTCTATATTTTTGACCACCCCAGTCGTGTAATTTCTTCTATATTTTTGACCACCCCAGTCATGTACAGTTTTTAATAAAATGATGATGGTTGAAGTATCTCCACTGGGGTGATACTGTGACTGAGAGATAGGGGGCGCTGTGGGGCACTCACACTGCTCTTCACGTCCTTCAGCTTGGCCAGGATGTCCATCGCAAAGCCATCTGCCTGACCCCTGCTTCTGTTCCCTCCGTTCATGAAGTTCCCAAACGCCAAAACAAGGCCCAGTACGCACCTCACCTCTGCACTATCCCGCAAAGCCTGAGAGAGAGAGAGAGAGAGAGAGAGAGAGAGACATGGGGGGAAACAAAACAAAAATATTTACAGTGAGCTCACACTTTTCTGACAGCATCAAAACCACACTTCTTTATTAACATCTATAGAGCCCACTTAAACCACGTTTATGAAACCCAGATCCAGTGAGAATAAGAAGCCACCCATCATCAATAGGAACTGTAGCATTGTTTTCAGTGTGATTCACATGTACTGTTCACCATTGTTATTTAAAACATCTGTGCTTTCCTGCACCGCAAGGCTTGTTTGAACCCTTATCACTCTGCATTCACAGTGAAGTTCATCGGCTGTCAAAAGCCTCTTATCATTACCAGATACAGCTAAGTTTTTCAAATAACACACTTACAGAGCACACTTTGTGCTTTACTCATACTTACAGTGCACACTGTGCTTTACTCATACTTACAGTGCACACTGTGCTTTACTCACACTTATAGTGCACACTTTGTGCTTTACTCACACTTATAGTGCACACTTTGTGCTTTACTCACACTTATAGTGCACACTGTGCTTTACTCACACTTACAGTGCACACTGTGCTGTACTCACACTTACAGTGCACACTGTGCTTTACTCACACTTACAGTGCACACTTTGTGCTTTACTCACACTTATAGTGCACACTGTGCTTTACTCACACTTACAGTGCACACTGTGCTTTACTCACACTTACAGTGCACACTGTGCTTTACTCACACTTACAGTGCACACTTTGTGAAGGATCTCCAGCTTCCGGACAACAGAGGAAATGCACTCCACAAAGGTTGATTGAAACAGGATGCAAAACACCCTTCCTGAGAACTGAGGGATTTGAGACAACTGGAAGAGGAACCTAAAAGTAGAAGAATTTTAAGTTACAGTATACAGGAAAATTTGAGACACATGCCTGCAAGCACACATATGTACAGCTCATGCACATGCATACAATCTGTTATAAATATAACTGACAAATGTAAACTATTTTAATACATAAATAGTACATTGATGTGAATCTTCACTATATAAATCACTTCATGAAATCAAACAGAAGGGCCTGAACACTGCCTCTTACTGTTCAGGTTTGTCCAGAGTCTTTGCCTTCTCATTTTCTTTGGATGACCTGATGTGCTTTTCAATTTTATCCAGTTCGTCTGGCTGGGCTTTCTGAAAGAATATAATCATGATTTGTCAGGTAGGGGGTTGGACAGGTGTGGAGAATTCACATCCAAAATGTATAAGCAGTGTAGATGTGTTCACATCCAGGTTTTCCCATCAGGTTGCTCGCTCACCCTGGTGAACACATGCCATGTACAAAGTTAATCTATTAGCACACCATATTTCCATTAAAACAAACAAAAACAAACAACAACTTGACAAACAAGATACCAAAAGCCAGAGTTTGAGTTCTATGTCCTTTTGACGAGTTGGTTAAGATTAGCTAGTTATATTAGATGAGTTAATATGAGTGAGGTAGTTTGTGTTTTTTCCTGAGTAGGGAACACTGTGCTGAACGAGGAGGAGTAAAGGAACCTAGACTACAGCCCTTTCAAGATCTGCAATCTCACAACTCCACCCTGTCATATCACTTATCAAATCAATCTTAGGCACTGATATGAGAACATAAAAATGATGAGTGTTTTCTGAAACACATTTACGGAAGTATTTTCAAAATGTAACATCAACAAACGTGGTCTTCATCAAGCGCTGTAAATGCTTTTGCCTTGTATTAGACCTGTTTGCCATCAACAAAAAAATATGAAATCCCCCCATATTATCGGTTAGAGTTGGCCAGTGGGGTTCTGGTTAGTGGTTACTGCATCACTTTGACTCTAAAATACACAAGGTAGCCAGAAGGTCACAAGGTACAAATTCTACCGTGACCGACATTACAGTGGCATTACATCTCTCCTTTTATTAAAAAGGTCCTGATGGGCTGCTGTTCACATATTTGTTTTTGTACCAATAGGTTTACAATTTTACTATAGTGCCAACTTTACTATTCACAGTTTAGATGCTAAAATGTGTTCCAAATGTACTGCATCTTGTATTTCACAAACCATCTTTCTCACTGGAAAATATTAAGACCATGTTGTCACACTAAGTGAAGACATGGACCAAAATGTTTTATTTTCTAAAGAGAAGAAAAATGCATTATACTATAATAAGAATATTCCAGTAAGCCTTTCATTCCCGAAAGGTAGCCCCCTCCTCGCTTAAATATTCTGCAGCGTGACCGGTATGCTTCTAACCACAAGCTGTTTCTTTCCAGACAAGTGTTCTCATGACAGATGAATCCAAAACATCTAGCAATAAATATGTGTTATTAACAGATTGAATTGTTAAATATATATTTAATTCACCTATCAACAGACAATCTAATTCTCTGATGTTGAATCTTTGTTCCTGGAATAGGAGTTTTTTTACAGAAAAGGGGGGGGAAGGAATAGAGAGGGTTGTGTTGACGGAGATCAGCAGATACTTCAAGGCTTTTCAATAAGCTGCTTGTGTTTTTCAGAGAGATTTATGAATGTGTTTATGAGCAGTCCGTATTTGAGCCTGGCATGAATAAAGTAATTAATCACCCTCTCTGTCATGAGCAAACATTTCCACAACAAGCACTAAACCAAGAAATCCCTCTTGGAAATAAACATTTCAGTTCGAGAAATAAACAGCGTCTTGTCTTTGCACAGACACTATCGGTAATTACACCCTGTGTTGAGTCTGTTTTAAACAGCCAGCTACATGATCAGAAAAAAGCGGCATTATTTCATAGGATGTGCACATACTGTATTTTTTTTATGTTGCATTGTAACTGCATATATGTATGTATTTATCGTTGCTTTTTCCTGAGAGAGTTTTTCACTTTTTCCACTGGTCTGCTGTACATTGACCGCTGTGTTCACATGTTCCTTTTTGTGAGCAACGTTTCAAAATGAAAGAGTATACATTTGGACAATGGGATACACATGTATACAAGTTCTGTAATCTTTTCCATATATGCCTTGAACCATTACACACCCCCTCCCTCCTGCTCCCCCAGCCCCTACCCCTGCCACCCAAAAAACACATACGGGCACATGCACAGAGAGACACAGAGACACACAGACACACAATCACATGTCTTGTGGATATTCCTGAATTCATTGAATACAGTGTCCAATTCATGAAACTTACATTTTCATAGAGGGCTTGTAAGGTTTCCAGGTCAACCACAGAGTTGTCCAAGCTCAGAACAGCTGTTGGGAATAGACACATGTACGGTCAAACAGGCTACAGATCAATAAATCATTATTTTACTTTTACTTATAATGGATCTCTAATACAATATAAAATCAAATCCAATTAAGAACAAGGGAATGTGAGATCAGAATAACATTTATTATCCATTTAACTTTTAAATTAATATTTATTTGCCAAAATTCACTGCTTCTACAGTAATAACACACCACTGTTGAGGAGGCCCTACAGTCAGCTGTCATACTGAGTGATAATGTGTACTGTATAGTCATATCTGCATCTAATCATAATTATGATTATACTGTATGATGGTTCCAGTGTTCCCGTATGGGGAGCACTTCAAGTAAATCCAAACTAAACTTAAAAAGGCCCCGTTCCTCATAATCTGGAGAAATAGCTTTTTTGGACTTCATCTGCGTACCTGAAGGCAGAGAGAATTGCAGAAAATCCAATCTAACTGATTCACTAAAGCACATCTCATTTAACAGTTGATCAAACATTCATTTTATGCTGCTATATATTGCTGGACATTACGTTTTTGTAAATATTTTTACGGTTAGCGGTTAACTAAAGAATGTTTCAAAAGATGTGTCTTGAAGATGTGGCCATTGTGTCTAGGAGCGAGGATCTGGCATCCGTAACTGTGTACATCTTTAAACACAAACACTGAAAGTCTACATTGTTTAATGTCAGATATAGGATTACGTTGCAGTATTTAACATGTAGCATGAGCACAATGCCACGCAAAGCCACCCCTGACGGAAATAATCACGCGTGGCCTTAAAGGTCAGCAAAATTCAGCACAAGGTAGGTTTAAATAAAGTCAGTTAAATATTTATAAATACACACAGAAGACCACAGCTAAAGACTAACAAACTATATGGGAGCCATGCGAAGGTATAAACCAGCCTATATGTCTTTCAGAAAGCACACTGCGCTCTTGATAGCACACTAAAACATTGATCAGCTACAGAGCGGAGCGGGGATAAAAGCGTAAAAACACTGCTGTTTAGCATCTGGTGAAGTGGCATTTTTCCATCCTCTCAAAAGTCGTTTGCGGTGTGAGATGAAATGCAGGTATCCGAACCGCACTTTTCACTTGCAGAGTCTTAAATGTTTTAATTTACCTTTTTTTTAAATTTGAAAACCTGTTTTTTATCAGACGCACGCAATTTATTTTTATGAACTGGTACAGGATACACACACTGATTTGTTTAGTATTTAATTTCCTCTGCAGAATACCCAATTTGGGAAGGTGTAAATGATGCAATGCAGATGTCCATAAATGAATTAATTAATTAATGAATAAATAAAATCTGCTATTGGAATAATTTTTATTTAATTGAAAAATGGCACCCGCATTATTCAAACCCAAAAAACATTTACAAAAACATTACTGTTGTGTTCATTATTCACCCAATAACATGGTTTTATTCAGATGCGTTGATCAGTTGTGTTTTTAATGTTTCCTCTCTTAAAAAACCTCTCAGGGTTTCCCAGCATCCTGTTACAAATAAAGAAACTTTTCCCCAGTCGTAATGATCCCATCCATTACAATAATGCTGCATTACAGTTGCAAGGTCATAAAATAAAGACATCAATTGCTAAATTCATTGGAAATATAAGATTTCATCTGGATTGGAAGAAATTAATTCATCTGAAATTGAAGACATTAATCTTTATATAGAGATAAATTGCTGTGTGTTTTGGGGAAATCTGAGTGTGGTCCATTTCACAAGAGGTCTGGATTCATATCCTTGTAAAAGAAATGGCTGACTTTATGGTCTTTTAACTGTCAGCCTTGAAACAAAATTACTTCATAGAGTTCATAGAATAGAAAGGGAATAGATATTCAGTCATATTAGGCAGGGGCAGACAACAGCATCCAAACAATTAACCATATCTGGAGAATATGCCAGTCTACAGACGACCAAAGATAACTATGACTGTTTTACTTAACTGACAGCACTAGGAATGCAAAGACATTTACTCCACGATACAAAAGGTTGCTGTTTTGATCAAGGAATACAAGTAATGTACCTATTGGATTATTAATTACAGCACGGTATGCCACAACACAAGATCTTTTTGGCTAACACTGACTACAAGTTGGCTTGCATTCAGAATGCCAGAAGAAAGGCCAGGCAGGGTTTCATGATTAAATTGCACAACTTTGGCTGCCAGTATTACTAGCATCCCACATCTGCAGGACAGACCTGAGACTTGGCCCTCATCCATACCCAAAATGTTGACGAAAAATACCAGCGTGACTAAACGCCCGTAGAGAGTTCAGAGAGAAACGCATTTCCAGCGAGTAAATCTCAAAGCTTAATTGGTGAAATGTTGTAGTTTCTGACCGAACGTAAGCCATCTAATCTGTTAAACACACTCTGCCTCTGACACTGAAAGTGCCGCAGTAAACAGATGCAGTGGTGGGGTCTGATCGCGAGCTCCGCTGCAACAAGAGATCCTGCCCCCCTACCCTTTTCACACGCACATACTGTCAGGTGCACACCGCAGAGTGGCAGGGCCTGCAGCTGCTCATTAGATGTCCTGCTGAACAATTCTAGCACATTCCATTCCATCTTATACTTACATTAACATCAGCAACGCAACCAGCACACAGTGTTGGACATTTTAGCTCAGATAAGAGAGGGCAAGAGGGTCACCTCTTCGCCAATCAGAGGAGAGATCTTTATAATGGACTAAACTTGATTTTTGTTTACATTATCATTTTGGCAATCGGTTATCATGATCATGAATGATACCCAGACATGATGCTCAAATTATAGTGAAGGGGTTTAGGGCTGCAGAACCACCAATAGAGATGAAACGGACGTATTATTCCAGATTTAAACATGCCTTCCCTAGGCAGTGTGAGGATTGTGTGAGGCGGAAATGATTCAAATCTGGTATTGTCACTCTTGCTGTCAGCTTGCTCTGATACGGCGCCAATATGTGGCTGTAAAGTAATTTAACGCCAGGAGCATACACCATCCATTAGCCCCCATCTTCTCAGCACCCATACGGGCAGGAGCTTGTTGGGGAAAAACTCATACATTGTTCCCAAAACAGCTGTCTTCCTGAACCCCCTGTTAATCCCCCTCCTATCAGGGTGCAACATCCTTTACGGCACGGGAAGGTTTCAGGAAGCACCGCCTGCTGGGCCCAGACATTATTCTCTTGGACCCCCCTTCATTACTCCCTCCCTCTCATGTCTCCCCCATTCCTCAGTTTCCCTGAAATTATGCATAAAGCATTGGATGTTTCATGGCAAAGTCAGTTTAGATAATATTCATGTTTGGTATTATTCTGAATGTTTCAGTGCAACTGGTGCAATGGTCTAATTTCTGCAACAGCATACCTTGGACATCACAACTGCCCAAGAACCAAGTGGAAACTGTGTGGAGCTCTGCCCCAGTGAAAGCCATGTGCCTCAACCCCCCTGATCAAATCTCGCTGCCTGGGGAGGCCTGGCTCCAAATTCCAAATGGTTATAAGCGCCAGATGGTTCATTGCAGACCCATTTGAATGGTCAACATCAAAGGCCTGATTTTGGATTTAAGGAGACCAAACCAAGCAATCTTGGAGGAGGCAATCATACTCCCATGCACATAACTTCTATGTACAGGGGGTCTGTATTTGTTACCAGGTATGACTTTTAAGACTCTGTGATTTGGTTTCTTTTGTAATACTTTTATGTATATTTTATCCATCCATCCATTATCTGAACCCGCTTATCCTGATCAGGGTCGCAGGGGGGCTGGAGCCTATCCCAGCATACATTGGGCGAAAGGCAGGAATACACCCTGGACAGGTCGCCAGTCTATCTCAGGGCACACACACCATTCACTCACACACTCATACCTACGGGCAATTTAGACTCTCCAATCAGCCTAACGTGCAAGTCTTTGGACTGTGGGAGGAAACCGGAGTACCCGGAGGAAACCCACGCAGACACAGGGAGAACATGCAAACTCCGCACAGAGAGGCCCCGGCCGACGGGGATTCGAACCCAGGACCTCCTTGCTGTGAGGCGGCAGTGCTACCCACTGCACCATCCGTGCCGCCTATGTATATTTTATTTGTAATTGAATGTGATTAAGTACGTAACCTGCCTGGTAAAATAAATTGTTATACTTGATTTGTGTGGGTTCCCTTACTGACACTCAATGTTACACAGGGAATGCTTGGTTACCCCCTCGAGTTGGTCTAGGGAGGATGTAAATTACACTTAATGTATCACGGCGTATTGCACCCGTAGACCTCTGTCAGTAAGTCACTCGCCTCCGCGTGGTAGTTCATTCATGTCGAGAACAGCCGTAGCTAATGTTGGTCTTCTTGGGACCCTGAGCTGCAATCAGCCACACCCAAAAGAAGCCTGCGACCTCTGAAATGACTGCAGATATCTAGCCAGCTCATGAGACATTCACATAACGGCTGATATGACATGCGGTGGAACCAGCAGAGGACTGTTCAGAAGAGTACATCTCAGTACAGGATTCCTATAGCGATCAAGTAAAAATCTACCAAAGGTAGATATCTAATCTAAATTATTATTCAGATGGAGTCAGATAACGAAGGTGAATGTATTGGCCCTATTGTGGTGATTCTTGGTCAGCTGTGGGGTTTTACAATTGCAGACAGAGCACGTGTTCCTCACTGAGGTACAAACTCAGGAGAAAAAGGAAAAGGTCACTTCTGATTGAAGTTGATGTTTCAGCTTCATTCCAATGTCTGACAGTTTTGCAATCGCATATCCTGGGGCACCAGTACAGGGATATGAAATGAATCACACAAACTGATCCTCCACACGCTAAAGGCCAGAATATTTTGTGCTGTAAACTGGAAAAGTGTAGCAATGTTTTACATCAGTGTTTGAAATCTAGCGAAGAACTGTGTGATTACTTCACCAAAACTACAGCAGGGTGGCGTGTAGTGTGGTTTTCCTCAGACATAAACCCTCTCCTTCAGCCAACAATAATTACCCATCATAAATACATATGCACACTTTTGCAAAGCATAACAAGAAGGTCTGTGGTTATCATACTGCAATCCAAAGGGGTGGAGGTCTGTCATTACATCAGTCACTAAGACATGAGTCTGTGCAAAATCTCCAAACAACAAATTATCATATACGAGGAGTCAAATTTGAATTCCATACCTCATCAAAATATTTATATATATATATTCATCAGAAGAAGACACAGAAATAAACAAGACAAATTAAAAATAAATATAATCAAAGAATAGCATACATACACTCAGTGAGCACTTTATTAGGTATTTATGGGTCTTATTTTTTCGATCTATTAAGTCTTCTGCTGCTGTAGCCTATCCACTTGTGTGATCAGAGATGCTCTTGCTCTGCATACCACTGTTGTAATGTGTGTTTATTTGCATTATTGTCACCTTCCTGTCAGCTTTGACCAGTCTGGCCCTTCTCCTCTGACCTCTCTTATTAACACATTCCTGCCTGCAGAACTGCTGCTCACTGGATGTCTTTTGTTTTTTTCACCATTTTCTGCAAATTCTAGTAACGAAAATATTTGCATAACAAGCTGGTGAACAGGTCTACCTAATAAAGTTGTCGCTGAGTGTACATGCTGTCTAATTATCTAATATGTCAGCTGTGTCTCCCACTTCCCCATTATGTTGTGCAGAGGGAAACACAGGCCTGATATACAGTAACTGGGGGGAGGCGGAAATTCCCAGGAGGCAGAAAATTGTTGTATAAACCATTTCCACTTCTGCACCGTGCCGACCGCAGATACACATGCGAGGTGGGAGCGCTTTGTTCATGGGGTTCTCATTACGAAATCAAACAGAGTGCGGTATCAGACGGAGGAGGAAGTGTCATGCCGTTCCTCTCTCCGGCCCCCTCCCCTCTCCCCTCCCGCCCGTCTGCCAGCTCCTTAAACACCGCAGAGCACCCCCGGGCGCCAGCCCTTTATGACTACCCTCGCCTCAAAGCGTTTGAGGAAGCCCGGTAAACATTTTATAAATCAGGCTGAGGTTTGAGTCCCTGTTTGACAGCGCTCCGTCGCTAGACCTCGGCGTCGTGACTCACTCCTGAGCGCGCTCAGAACGCCCCGGTCAGGGGGTGCAGCAGAGTTCCCGTTCTCTCTCTGAGCTCACATCCGATACCTCACTGCCCTGTAGTCACTCTGTAGACATAATACACCCATGGCATTTGCTGGCTATATCTGCTATTACACAGAGAAATGTGTAAAATAAACTACGGTAGGGTAACTCTTATTGGGTGCATGTGGTCCCTACTGGCTGCATATACTGTAATCCATTGATATACTGTAAACTCTGTTAGTGTTGACTTAGCAGTGTTAATTTAACACTGAGAATGCATCTGTATGGAGCCTCATCACAGGTGAGTGAGGTCACAGAACCCTATAATGGGTGTCGATATTGCATACTGCCATCAATCATATACTGCTCTTAACCAATCGAAAGGTTTTCTTCATAGAAAAAAACACTATGATTGGTTGAATTCAGTGAGTCTTTGACTGCAGATTCTGAGACCTGCACTCATTCGCATTGAGTGAGAAGTGTCGCCCCCTGCAGACAGATACAGGTGAGAGTGAGATTTCTGCCTCCACACCTGCAGTAACTATGGCCCTTATTGTGGTGCATACTTCCGCATGCCTGACATCTGGCTTAATGACATTAATGCATTTCAATCAATACTTCTACAGACAATCGTTACCTCGACTGAGTGCTGTAAAAGAGAGTTGGCATTATTGAGTGTTCTATTCCACATGAAGGTTTACCCTGATTAAATATACAGAAGAAAATGAACTAACTATGACACTACAGCATCAAGGCACAGTCCCAGCAGGATTCTACAGCCCTGACTGGTGCAGAGAGCTTCATCACATTAGAGTTACACAGCCTCCAGCAATACTGACAATACAGTTCTCACACATCGGAAATAAAGCCTGAGGCGAGAATTACACTCATCATATAGCTACATATAGATGATAAATAGCTGGCGTTTATACAGCGCCTTTATCCAAAGCGCTGTACAATTGATGCTTCTCATTCACCCATTCATACACACACTCACACACTGACCATGATTGGCTGCCATACAAGGCACCAGCCAGCTCATCAGGAGCATTTGGGGGTTAGGTGTCTTGCTCAGGGACACTTTGACACACCCAGGGCGGGATCAAACTGGCAACCCTCTGACTGCCAGACGACTGCTCTTACCACCTGAGCCAATGTCATCCCCACATAACCTCCAGCAATGCAAACACCACACTCGGAAAGGATAAATACGCGATCTCTACTAATACAGCAGCACTACAAAGCATTGGTGAATCTAGCTCACAGTGCAGTTATACTGCCCAGGTCACATGACCCCAGTACAGAAATGTGTACAGGATGAACAGGAAATCACAGAAATACATGTAGGGGAGAGTGGGTTAAGTTGTGACACTGTTCATTCCTCCAACACTACCTGAAAGATGGATTAGCTATTTTCTGTGAAACTTCATTCTTTCATTTGGCACTTATGTCATTTATCCCACTGTGATGTATTGTGTCAAATAAATGTAAGAAAGTGAAAAAAGTGTGACAGTTAAATATTGTATGGAAGCTATATCAAACTGCTGAACATTTGTTCTTCATCTGAATTCTCTGTACTGCACTGAAAACTTTCTCTTCATGTGTAACATGGAGCTAAAAAAATCAGTACTGTACTGTAGCTTTCGCTAAATGTAAAGCAAATGGTTGTAAACACACAGCGTTTATGATTCCTTTATGATGCACTATGAAACAATATAAACAATCAGAGATACAGTATTTGTGATCAGTCTAACATCGACCAAATAATGCTACTGCCAAGAATGAACTAGGATATTCCTTAATTATGAGTATGTAATCTCATATGTCTAGTCACCAGAAGAAATGTGATAGTATTACTGGACACTGGTGTGACGAAATTGAGGTGAATATATATGCAATGAATGCTGCAAGTGACAAATTTCAGATGTGGTACAATAATACTCTCAGAGCAATTTAAGTGAGCTAATGAGCGAATAAGTGTGAACAAAGCGTTCGGAAAATGTGGCTCTCATAACTATGTTTATACTCAGGGATAATAATTGAGCTGGCAGGAAATAAGCTCATGATCACAGGAAGATGGTGCGTACTCATTGCCATTCTGGATATTTCAACACCGAGGTGTTCACTGAAAAAGCACCGCAGTATTTCAACAATGTGAAAAGGAAATTGCAATTAGAGATGAACAACCACAGACATATTTCTGATGTGACTAAATACAGATAGTCTTTTCTCACTAACATTAGACAACCTATTTAAGTTGAACAAGACTTGTTTCTCCAGTCTATTTGGTAGGAATTGATAGCAGGTATAGGGAATTCCTCTTTTCAGGTCATGGTATTGCATGAGGTACAGTCTGAAGCACGTTTCTTAAAGAAGGCTGAAGGAACACTGCCAGGTATATCACTTGTGACCAGGCGGAGTTAAAGGAAATGTGCAGGCTGTCTGGGTGCATCCTTACAGGAATACCGGAATTGTTTCCACAGTGATTAATAAAGGGGAGACTGTCTGGGCAGTTTGACTCTGCGGAGACTGTATAGTGTGATCTCACTGTGAGCTGCAGAGGCCACAGTAATGCCATGGGTGGAGGGGAGTTTGGTTGGCAGCTCTGCGTGTGCTGCAACACAGGGTTAAAGGTTAAAGGTCAAAGGTCAATGGGACTCACCATGCTGGATGTCCTTCATGTCCAAATGGAGGCTGGACATCAGAATGCCCACTGCCTGGGAGCGCTTGTTACTCAACAGCTTCACAACCTGCAGGGCACAGGAGCAGCATGCGTAAAGATTACGAAACCAAATGAGGTTTCCAAACTGTTTTCTTAAGATAAATGACACAATTGAATCGATTTTGACATTTTTATATCTTAATTATTGCGCTTTTTTAATATATTGTAGCAAAGAGAAAATTGTGTCATAGCATAGGCTAGGGCACTGAGAAAAGCGCTAATAGGTACAAAAGAAGACATTCAGTGTGCAATATTTTTAAAAAGGAATTTCACATCAACCATCAGAATGGGGAAAAAATCTGATCGCAGTGATTTTGACCATGGCATGTTTGTTGGTGCCAGACGGGCTGGATTGAGTATCTGAGAGACTGCTGATCTCCTGGCCCAACTGTCTCTAGGGCAGAGGTCACCAACCCTGGTCCTGGAGAGTTACTGGGTCTGCTGGTTTTCACTGTTAATCTGCACTTAATTAATCAATTAGAGCAGATGATTACACAGTTAACTCACCTCACCTGGTCACCTGGGTCTCAGCAGGGTGCTGATTTTAAGGTGAAAACAAAAACCAGCAGACCCAGTAGCTCTCCAGGACAAGGGTTGGTGACCTCTGCTCTAGAGTATACTCAGAATGGTGCGAAAAACAAAAAACATCCACTGAGCAGCAGTTCTGCAGACAGAAACACCTCGTTAATGAGAGAGGTCAGAGGAGAATGGTGAGACTGGCCAAAGCTGACAGGAAGGTGACAGTAACACAAATAACCACCCATTGCAACAGTGGTATGCAGAAGAGCATCTCTGATCACACAATGCATCAAACATCTAAGTGGATAAGCTTCGGCAGCAGATGACTAATAAGTTTTAAAAATAAGTCTAATACCTAATAAAGTGCTCACTGAGTGTATATCATGAAAGAGTGGGATCTGCATCTGTTGGCAATATGTTTCTCCTACTGCTATAAATTCAGCTCCCAAGCCTTTTGACTTTACGCAGGTACAGTTTCATCAGAGTGGTGCACCATGAATATGAGAACACAAAGCTCCTCAAACCATGGTTCCTGGTTCTGTATAAATAGTCAGTCTTCTCCGTACCGTGTCACTGGTTGGATTTTAGCCACGTAGAGACAAAAAGGTTCATAAGAATGCACTCGCTGCCCCATACAAGCACATTTCAACTTCATCTTTCAACTTTCAACTTCAAAAAAACTTAAAACTTCAAAAAAAATACATTCAATGTGCTCTGCAAAATTATGTCGCAACCCAAACAATTTTAAATGCACGAATGTTACCGCACGTCAAGAAACATTTTTCAGTGAGAAACAATCGTGCCACTGGTGGAATTCGATCTGATATTAATTCCACATCAAAAAGAACCTGAAGAAAATGTGGTTGGGTGATAGATGAAAAATGACAAAATAACAAAGATGTTGGAAGTATAAAACACAGAAAAATATGTCATTTAAAGCATAATCATAGCTTCATCCATTCAACATGAACATGCTCTTTCCCAGAAGGTGGGAGTCGTAGGACAAGCTCTAAGATGGAGGAAAGAGAGGATGAAAGGAATCAAAATATTTCCCTTCCAATTCTGATGTGCCCATGAAGTTTCATCTCTAAAGTTTTTTAGATATTTTTACAACATGAGATAATGAAATAATAATCATACATACATACATATAAAATAGTAATCTCATAAAAAGCCCATAAAATCTCTTCAGATTTAAAAACCACTACACAATGCCCTGTATATCGCTCCATTTTTTCACAACATTCAGCAAAACATCTTGCAGTCACAAAATAAAGAGAAGCTTCTTCCATCAATCTCTGTCGGTGGAGAGGTTTTAACATGGACCGCAAAATACATTTAAACAGCCATGTGGTACTTCAAAGTTGAGATTCCTTCCTCAAATATTTAGTGGTCAATTGTTGCAACAACCAGAATACCAAAACGTATAATTTAGCAACACAAATTGCTTCCATATTTGGTCATAAAAACAATGTTTTGAAATATGATTGAGCAAAACTGTAAGAAAACATATGTTACAAAAACAAGGAAATGTACCTTGAACATTGGGGTATAAAATATTTAACTGTGGCCATGCCCATTACAGTGTGCTTGTCTGACTTGTTAGGCCTTGATTAAAACGAGCTCGGAGCATTTTCACGTAAAGCTCTGGGAACATGGCTGGGGTTTCAAACGATGATAAAAACAGCTTGTTGTCGACGGTTAACCCTACAGATCGCGGTGTGTGCCATCAAAGCGCGCCTGTCCGTGTGACGCAGACTGGAAGCCGCGCCATCGCTCGTGAAGTCTTCCTCCTCTTACGCATCACACAAACCACAGCCACAGAAAAAACACTAAACACGGAGCGGCGTAATCCCTGTCTGAGAGCCGGTCGCCTACATCACGGACCGCCGCTCTGTGCTTCAGCCAAAACAAAGGCCTCAATTGCTGGCTGACCCCCAGAATACCCATCGACCAGGTAACCACCAGGTAGGGCTTCTACATAATATGTCAAATTACAGACACCATTTTGTAGCTTTTTATTTTAGCAAGCAGTAATGACCTGATTATGAGGGAAGGCTGTAAACAGTGGTAGGGTTTTACCAGCTGCCTGGTACATCAGTTGTGGAGGATGAGAAGCAAACTGTGGAAGTATTCACTTGTAGGCCTTCATCAGAAAAACGAGCAGAGCTCATTTTAAATACTGCAACTTAAGGGTCCTACAAGTGTTTGCACACCTCCCACACAAACAAGCCTGAAGGGGGCGCTGCAGCATAGAAACACAATTTTGAATGTAAAACAAAATTATCCGTACAAATAAAAGTTAATAGATAACGTATTTTAAAATAACAAAAGATTGCTGCAGCATGCTGCTAGCTTTTGGCATGTACATGGATCATGAATTCTAACTGCAGTATTGACCAAACAGCTGTATTACTCTAGATATTTCTCACACCTATCGACTGAAACTGGGTTTGGTGGCCACTTGCATGGAAAAAACTGACATAACACAGCACTGGTGTGGGTGCCACCTTAAATCAATTTCCCAGTAACATGACACAGTGCTGTGTGGGTGCCACCTTAAATCAATTTCCCAGTAACATGACGCAGTGCTGTGTAGATTCCACCTTATCCCCCCCCCCCAAAAAAAGGAAAATAATGTGTGGAAAATAATTAGTGTTTGTGTAGGCAGCACAGTTTCCCAGCAACATGACACAGTGCTGTGTAGGCAGAATCTTCCAGCTTAAAGACAGAGTGTTGGTGTGGGTGCCACCTTAAATCAATTTTCCTGGAACATGACAGAGTCCTGTGTAGGCAGTACCTCAAATAAATCTTCCAGTTACATGACACAGCGTGGCGTAGGTGGCACCTTAAATCTATTTTCCAGAAACATGGCACAGTGCTAGTGAAGACACTCCCTTAAACACATTTTCCAGAAACATGGCACAGTGCTAGTGTAGGTGCCACGTTAAATCTATTTTCCAGCAACATGACACAGTGCTGGTCTGGGTGACATCTAAAATCCATTTTTCAGTCACAGAGGAATTCACTTCTTCCATCTATTTTATATTTGATCACATGCTGTGAAGTGAAATACAATACAAAGGGTTAGTTTTTTAACAGTTATGGTGGAGCCTGCTTAGCACAATTAATCTCCGGAGTATTCCTATTTGGCATTTGTCTGAATACAGCATAACATAAATACTTAGTTACTTACTTTTAGGACTCCAATTTGTTTCTGAACTTTTCCAAAGTCGAAACAGCACAAGGCTATCAGTTAAGCCTCCACAGACACTCATATCTGGAGGATATGTGGTTCTAATTTTAATCAAAGGATCCAGTGAGCTATTTTCCCCATTGTAAGCTCTCTTCTATAAGTCACTTTCTGGCCTCCGTTGCCCGAGTTGCATGCAAAACACATTTTAATGCAAAACCCTGGATCAGTATTTCTGAAAGGTCTGCAGTTTCCGCCTGACGTCCTCATTAATCCGTACCCCGGAGCAGAACAACTCTGCATTTCAGAGGGTCCGCAAACCCCTCAGCGTTCACTATCAGTTTAGATCAGAAAGCAGCCCAAAAGACAAATTTGTTCTCCATTAGACAACGCGGGGATAAATAAACAGAGGATGGCGGGGGACAGACGTAGGCCTCAGGCTGCCGTCACATCTATAACGGCTTTGATCAGCTCCGTCCCCACTGCAGCTCGGAGACAGCTGGAAACTTTCACCAAATAAAAATAAAACTATCTATGAGGACAGGGGTGGGGGTGGGGCGGGTCAATTCTGTTCAGAAATCTGTATACACCTTATAAGTGTAGCAGGACAATTTGGGTATTTAGCAGACAGTCTCATTCGAATCATATGCATAGTTTGTGGCTTCTACCTGCAGTTCATGGCCTTTATATGTAATTCAGTCAATGCAGATGGTCAGGGTTAGGTATCTTGTTCAATGAGACAGCAGCAGCTTGCAGCACTATTATGTATTATATATAACTTGCAATATTATATATAACTTTCCCCAAACTGTGATGCTGAACTGCCGTCCCATTCAGGAAAATGTGCCGATGGTCAAACCCAGAGAAACTAAAAACAAACATCAGAGCAAAGATGGTAGAGTGGAATAAGATATCTGATTCTGAAGGTTACTGACCCACCAAACTCTCAAAGTCACGGTACTGCCTCAGGCATAAACAGACAAAAGAGGTACATCCCTAAGGACATCATTAGTACATTTCAAACTCCACTTCTTTCATTTTTTGTGGATATTGGTCGTCTGGAAGTGTTCTTTTTTTACTTTATTAAAAATGTCTCAAATATAGTGTGGTCTCAGACATGACAGTATGACAATGAATGTGCAAAGCTAGAGAAAAGAAGATGGTAAGATTACCCTGACACACAACACACCACAACGGTGGTCAAGACTCATTTTAAGACTGCACCCTTTGTAAGATATGTAACATTGCACATTATAACACATTCCAAAACTAATCCAGATTCATATGGAGAATCAATACAACTGCAATATGAATTTTATTGTCGACCTCATGGTACAAAATGATACATCTGATACGATTTGTTAACGCACAATTTATTTAAAAAAATGCTGATTATAGTGTATTACCTTGTATAGTCATTCACCCCTGGAGGCAGAGCTAACTGTTTTTAAGCACACTAACGGTCACGGCTAAGTGTTGTTAAGCACACTGTAGTCTCACTGTTCACTGCTGTAAAATCCAGCTATGACCACCTTGACATGACCAGCTTCAAGGTGGGGGCGACATTAGCTCAGGAGATAGGTCTGGCACGACACCTAACCCCCAATTACTCCCGACAAGCTGGTCGATGCCTTGCATGGCAGCCAATCGCCGTTGGTGCGTGAGAGTGTGTTTGGATAAAGTGCTATATAAATGCAATCCATTTTCCATTACCATTTACCAGCTACCAGCTGTTTCAAAACCTAGCTTGAGCAGTTTTTTTTCAGCAGGGTTGTTAAGCAGGCTGTAGCAATCAAGCTAAATTATCTTAAGCTTCATGGTTTGAGCGGGCTCCAGCCTTCTGTGGCCCCTTGTCCTGTAGGGGGGCCGGGCCACACATCCCCACTGAAAGGGGGGGAGGGAGGGGACCCAGCCCTGGGAGAGGAGGTGGGGCCCTGGGTTCCAGAGGAGGGGGAGGGGGTAGAAGACAGACCTAACAATTTTTACGAATGGGGGAGGCGGGGAGGTGAAAACCGGTCAAGTTTCCAGAATCTTCTGAGCCTACAGAAATCTGAAACACTAACGTCTGACCTGCATGGTCTCTGGCTTCCTTCAGTCAATGCTTACTGCAGAACGGCATGCTGTACTGATTTACATGGAAGCACAAGCCAGAGGAAGCCACATGACCAGCTGGGCTACCCACAATGAGTCTGTGCCACAGTCAGACTGCTGTTCCACTCCCCACATGCCAGCCAATGGCTCTTGGGTTTATCGCTTTCATGAGCAATGGGAACAATCCCTCATGCCACATAGTCTCAGCGTCTATATAAATTCCCTGTGTCCTACCCGCCCACAGTCAGCCATGCTTGGCAAATCCTCAGTGACCATTATACAAAGCAAATGGGACTGTAACACCATCCAGGGCAACAACAACAATCACTGGAACAGTTATGCCAATAGTCTGGCACAACATTTTTATCATAAGTTCTCGCCTACTGAGGACACAAAAACACGTTTTTTGAATTTTCTTTCTCCCCTTTAAAAGGGGATACGCTCTACATTACATTACATGGCATATCATGACAGTTGATTAATGTCATTACATTACATTAATGGCAGACGGTCTAATCCAGAGTGACGTAGAGTTGATTAGACTAATGTCAAATCATGTCAAGCTTGGAGCTGGCCTGAACTGGTCAACCAGCTAAACCATGTTGAGCTGGGAGCTGGCCTGAACTGACCAAACAGCTACCAACTTTTTAAAACCTAGCGTGAGCTTTTTTTCCAGTAGGGTAGTGATTCAAAATCCAGTAACATCAGCCTTAGTTAAGAGGTACGCAGGCATTCAAAGTCCAGTGACATAAAACTCCAAACTACACTTCCCATCAGCCCCGCTCCCAGATGTTTGCAGCTGTAGCAGTGCAGAGGGGCTCACCTGTTGGGCCTTTGACTTTGTGATGGTGTCCGATAGAGGCTTCTTCTTCTCTTTTATTGTGCTTTTGGAGAAGAGGTCAACAAACTCCTGAAAATCTACGGACGGCTCCTCGACACTCTCCCACACCAAAGGACCACCCTTTTCACTTGTAGAGAGAGAAAAAAGAAGAAGTTTTTTGCAAATTATAATACAATATTAAAAAGGCACGCTTTGAAACAACAAGGCAAATCTGCAGCTCCAATTAATAACTCCATATCGTAATACTGAATCAGCCACTGGACATTTTGGAGTGTTCTGACGTTCAAGCTCTATGCTAATGAGACAGCTTGGTTCTTGGATCTTCAGCTGTAAAGGTAGAGTAGTCTCTGTTGTTTCAGGTTATTCCAGGCATGTTCAAATACAGCCAGGATGCAGAAATCATACTCCATGTCCACCTCCCCTCAAACAGGTACATTAAATTCCACGTCATCTCAGTATTGTCATATTGAAGTGATGTGTCCTCTAGTACATGGGACGGCTGTGCATATTGACACTTTTCCATATTTCCTTTTGCTGATGTTATGCTCTTTTTCTGCAGAACTGTAACATTTTGTCTATATAGCTGCAGAGTATAATAACATAGTGCAGCTCATTGGATTGAAATCTATGATTTAGTAAAAAAAATATATATATTTGTCATATATATATTTGTCAAAAACTCAATATCCTTTTTTTTTTTTTTTTTTTTGGTTTAGCACACATTGAAAGTTCTCATCTGTCTCTAGGTACTGTCAGAGTTAAAAAGTTTCATCAAGAGCAAGTAGGTTCAAACCCCCAAGTGATGAAATCATTGGTAAACTGAAAATTCCAATTTTGGAGGTACTGTATCAGGTTTGTGCATGACATAGATGAGATAGACCCTGGAGCTGGTTCTCGTTTGATGGGACTGAAATGAAACATATTGGTAATTCACACAGGTGATGAATGGTCGGCATGATTACTTTTTGGAATGCAGCTGTATCCGTGTCCAGTACAGGGGCTTCATGGGCCGAGGGGGCTCGATGGCTACTTTCCGTGGCCCCTTGTCCTGTGGCGGGGCCAGGCCAAACATCCCCGCCGGCAGGGGGGGAGGGGGAGGGCCCATTCCGGGGAGAGGCGGTGGGGCACCGGGACCCAGGGGAGGGGGAGGTGGTGGAGGAGGTGCCATCCCGGGGAGAGGAGGTGGGGGTGGGGGACCTAGGCCAGGGAGAGGTGGGGGTGGAGGAGGTGCCATCCCGGGGAGAGGAGGTGGGGGTGGGGGACCTAGGCCAGGGAGAGGCGGGGGTGGAGGAGGTGCCATCCCAGGGAGAGGAGGCGGGGGTGGAGGAGGTGCCATCCCAGGGAGAGGAGGTGGGGGTGGGGGACCTAGGCCAGGGAGAGGGGGAGGAGGAGGGGGGCCCGCAGCTTGTCCTGGTAGTGGGGGAGGGGGTGGGGGTGGCACCTGCATGACGCTGCCTGGCAACGGGGGAGGAGGGGGCGGCACTGGCAGTCCAGGTAAGGGAGGGGGAGGGGGAGGGGTAGGGGGTGGGGCAGCAGGTACATCAGGTAGGGGAGGAGGAGTGGGTGGGGCTTGAGTTCCTCTCTGCAGCCGACAGGTACAGGTGAACCCTGGCGTTTCCTTAGGAGACGACGACCTCTCCAGGAAAGGCACTTTAAATGAAACGCTCTCTTCCACAGGCGATGTCTGCACTGACTTGGCCTCCAGGCTGCTCTCGGTCTGTAGGCCGACAGCCCTCAGCTCTGCCCGCCCGCTCCCCCGCGCCTGCTCCTCAGTAAAACCGTCCGTCTCCAGCAGAGGGCACTGTTTCTCCAGCCGCGCTATTTTGGCCCGTAAACCCTGGATGTTCCGCTGCAGTTCCTGAATCACACTGACGTGTTCCTCCTTCAGCTCGCCGGATTCCTCCTGCAGACGAGAGGGAGACAAAAACAAGGCTTCGCCGTGACTCGCAGAACGTTTGAAGTCCGCAACTTTCAGGCCGAAAGAAAAATCCCCCTGAGGAATTGGGGAATATATGCGAACGTGGCACAAAGGAGCGATGTCTCGGCGTGTGCGAGACGTCAGCCTTCATGTGGGGCAGTAACATAAACACTGTCTGGGCTGCTTCCACGCAATGCTGATCAGCGCTTTGAAGATCCTGCCACCATTTCGGCAACTCACTGTGACAAGAAAGGAGACAGACGCTCGAGTATGTCTCAGCGAAGGAACAGGAGCGCTCTTTAGTCCGAAAGGGAGGGGGCTGACAGGAGAGAAGCCTGGTACCAGCAGCCAGAAATGTAGACTCTTTAAACCAGTTTGTGGACGGAGAGCCTAGTTTTCACTGAGGGCATCAATGATGTTAAACATCAAAATCACCCAAGGCCCAGGGACTGACTGCAGTGGGGGAGGTACAGTGTTTGCCAGATACTGCAGTTCTGGAAACAGCTGTCATATGGCTGAATGACGGCATTGATTCCTACTTCATTCTAGAAAGGAAAGTATTAATACAGTAATTTCCAAAATTAGCTCAAGGGTTTGGTTGATTAATCTAATTAAGTAACGACTATTGTCAATTTGCCGTTTATGACAAAGGTTATAACAACAGTGGCCGTAACACAGGCGGCCTGTAGTGTAGTGTAGCATTGTGGTTAAGGCAAATGACTAGGACACCCAAGGTCGGTGGTTCTAATCCCGGTGTAGCCACAATAAGATCCGCACAGCCGTTGAGCCTTTGAGCAAGGCCCTTAACCCTGCATTGCTCCAGGGGAGGATTGTCTCCTGCTTAGTCTAATCAACTGTACGTTGCTCTGGATAAGAGCGTCTGCCAAATGCCAATAATGTAATGTAATGTAATTCCCAATCCTCTGCAAAGGACACTACTGAAGTGGAATGCATGCCAACAGACTAATAGGACACTGACAGTTACTGTATAAATGTGTATAGATTCAGTAAATGAAAAACATTAACAAACATTTCACTGTCCATAAGCTGATGCTGCCCTCTGTTGGAGCAATACAAGTATCACTACATCCTGAAAACACCAAACACAAGTCATTGCTGACTTATCAGGTTATCAGCTTATCGACAGGTTTTTCAATGCTTTATCTCCAGATATTAACTGGTTTTTTATTATTATTTTGATGACATTTAATTTCACTGTTTTCATGCTTTGGAGCAGGTTGTGTCTTTACTGTCAAGAGAGAGAGCTTCTCTAAGCAAACTTAAATTAGCCATAAATAATCACAAGATGGTGATATTGGCCAAAACAGAAATTGACACTGATTACGGACGGGAGGTCAGAGTGAAACAGTAGTCACAGTCCATGTAGATCTCGTCATGTGAGAAAGGATGATATGACGGTACCTGCTGTTCCTCTTCCTCCTCCTTCCTCTGCTTGTGTAATGCCAGGATGACTGCCTGATGCTCTGAAAGAAAGAAAATATATTCATAGAAAAGCGACGATGCTCCAATCCTCACTGACATCCCATGGATATAGACTATAACTCAGGGAACAGATGAAAGCTTTTATCCACAACAACGCGGTGACAGAGTGGTTCAAATACAATCACGCACACAGACACAACCGTCCATTTTGGGCCACAGGTGCCAAAACTACAACAGCAAATAAGGAAATAAATACAAAAGGAAATAACTACAAACAAGCAAATACATAAACAAATACATAAATAAATAAATAAATAAATAAATAGCTTACCCGTTTCATCTTCTGCAAGTTATAGTGCGAGAATGCAAGGGAATTTCAATTTAAAAATGTCTTAGCCTGACAGAACAGGGAAGAGTGTCAGGGGCTGGTATCCCTGAGTACAGAACAGCAGGGTACAATGAGGCGAACTTTCTATCCAAGCTCTCCCCTCTCCCTCACTGACAGTGATTAAACCTACAAGCTAGCAGATTCCCCGGGTGTTTAATAAACTGCCAGTTTACAGATAAAAAGGAATGAGAGATAGTATTAAAGAAAAACAGTTCAAAGTACTTTTTAAATGAGAAGAACACAGGAATAATCACTGGATATTCCCTAGGAATGAAGCTGAAATGGAGCATTTACGTAGTTTTTTTTCCTGGTGACTGTCGAGTGGTTGTAGGGCATTTTGTGGTTCTAGTATGTGTGGACATACCTGCCTCTGTGTACTTCAGGCCTGGTCTGGGGCCCCCTCCTGGTTGGGTCAGGGGCCACTGGGCCTGGCTGCGTCCTGGCTGGGGCTGACCCACCACAGCCCAGGTGTACAGCTGATCTCCCTGAGCAAACACAGAGCATAACAACACTAAGACACAGCACAATGCTACGCATCTCATATAATACATTACAATGCATTACAATGCTATGTTATGTAATAATATATTTACTTAATCAATAGGGGGAAGTTTTACATAATTTATTAGATTTGAAATATGAATGACAGATCCGGAAAAAGCTGAATATGCTCGTGGTGGTTAACCACACACACACATGCGCAGGCACACCCACATACATACACACACACACACACGTGCACGCACACCCACACACACACACACACACACACACACATACACACACATACACACACATACACACACACACACACACACACACACACACACACACACACACACACACACACACGCTCTCCATCTTCCCATGAGTCCATAAGAAGGCATGGTGAAATGCAACGGGTCTCACATTAAATTTTGGGGCCTCCTGCACCCCCGGGTCCCCGTCCTGCTCCCGGACACAGCCGCTGAAGGGAAGGAGGAGTCCCGAGGCCAGAATGCGTGAGCAGAACCTCTCAGCCTCCTGACACGCGCCCTCGTCCTGCCGCACCTTCTCCAGCAGGGAGCGCCCTAGAGCCACGCAGCGAGGCCAGTCAGTCACGTCTCTCAGAAAGCCTAAGCCATGTAAATCACTGCAGAAGAGGACCTATTCCAGGCTGTGTGTGTGCATGTGATGTTTGTCTGTATACACTGTGTATCTGTGTGTGCATGTGATGTTTGTCTGTATACACTGTGTATCTGTGTGTGCATGTGATGTTTGTCTGTATATGCTGTGTATCTGTGTGTGCATGTGATGTTTGTCTGTATACACTGTGTATCTGTGTGTGCATGTGATGTTTGTCTGTATACACTGTGTATCTGTGTGTGCATGTGATGTTTGTCTGTATATGCTGTGTATCTGTGTGTGCATGTGATGTTTGTCTGTATACACTGTGTATCTGTGTGTGCATGTGATGTTTGTCTGTATATGCTGTGTATCTGTGTGTGCATGTGATGTTTGTCTGTATACACTGTGTATCTGTGTGTGCATGTGATGTTTGTCTGTATATGCTGTGTATCTGTGTGTGCATGTGATGTTTGTCTGTATATGCTGTGTATCTGTGTGTGCATGTGATGTTTGTCTGTATACACTGTGTATCTGTGTGTGCATGTGATGTTTGTCTGTATATGCTGTGTATCTGTGTGTGCATGTGATGTTTGTCTGTATATGCTGTGTATCTGTGTGTGCATGTGATGTTTGTCTGTATACGCTGTGTATCTGTGTGTGCATGTGATGTTTGTCTGTATATGCTGTGTATCTGTGTGTGCATGTGATGTTTGTCTGTATATGCTGTGTATCTGTGTGTGCATGTGATGTTTGTCTGTATACACTGTATCTGTGTGTGCATGTGATGTTTGTCTGTATATGCTGTGGATCTGTGTGTGCTGTGTGTGCATGTGATGTTTGTCTGTATATGCTGTGCATCTGTGTGTGCATGTGATGTTTGTCTGTATATGTTGTGTATCTGTGTGTGCATGTGATGTTTGTCTGTATATGCTGTGTATCTGTGTGTGCTGTGTGTGCATGTGATGTTTGTCTGTATATGCTGTGTATCTGTGTGTGCATGTGATGTTTGTCTGTATATGCTGTGTATCTGTCTGTGCATGTGATGTTTGTCTGTATACACTGTGTATCTGTGTGTGCATGTGATGTTTGTCTGTATATGCTGTGGATCTGTGTGTGCTGTGTGTGCATGTGATGTTTGTCTGTATATGCTGTGCATCTGTGTGTGCATGTGATGTTTGTCTGTATATGTTGTGTATCTGTGTGTGCTGTGTGCAAGTGATGTTTGTCTGTATACACTGTGTATCTGTGTGTGCTGTGTGTGCATGTGATGTTTGTCTGTATACACTGTGTATCTGTGTGTGCATGTGATGTTTGTCTGTATATGCTGTGTATCTGTGTGTGCTGTGTGTGCATGTGATGTATACACTGTGTATCTGTGTGTGCATGTGATGTTTGTCTGTATACACTGTGTATCTGTGTGTGTGCGGTGTGTGTATGTGATATTTGTCTGTATACACTGTGTATCTGTGTGTGCATGTGATGTTTGTCTGTATACACTGTGTATCTGTGTGTGGTGTGTGTGCATGTGATGTTTGTCTGTATACACTGTGTATCTGTGTGTGGTGTGTGTGCATGTGATGTTTGTCTGTATGCACTGTGTATCTGTGTGTGCTGTGTGTGCATGTGATGTTTGTCTGTATACACTGTGTATCTGTGTGTGTGCGGTGTGTGCATGTGATGTTTGTCTGTATACACTGTGGATCTGTGTGTGCTGTGTGTGCATGTGATGTTTGTCTGTATACACTGTGTATCTGTGTGTGCTGTGTGTGCATGTGATGTTTGTCTGTATACACTGTGTATCTGTGTGTGTGCGGTGTGTGCATGTGATGTTTGTCTGTATACACTGTGTATCTGTGTGTGCATGTGATGTTTGTCTGTATACACTGTGTATCTGTGTGCACATGTGATGTTTGTCTGTATGCACTGTGTATCTGTGTGTGCATGTGATGTTTGTCTGTATACACTGTGTATCTGTGTGTGTGCGGTGTGTGCATGTGATGTTTGTCTGTATACGCTGTGTATCTGTGTGTGCAGTGTGTGCATGTGATGTTTGTCTGCATACACTGTGTATCTGTGTGTGCTGTGTGTGCATGTGATGTTTGTCTGTATACACTGTGTATCTGTGTGTGCATGTGATGTTTGTCTGTATACGCTGTGTCTCTGTGTGTGTGCAGTGTGTGCATGTGATGTTTGTCTGTATACACTGTGTATCTGTGTGTGTGCAGTGTGTGCATGTGATGTTTGTCTGTATACGCTGTGTATCTGTGTGTGTGCAGTGTGTGCATGTGATGTTTGTCTGCATACACTGTGTATCTGTGTGTGCTGTGTGTGCATGTGATGTTTGTCTGTATACACTGTGTATCTGTGTGTGCTGTGTGTGCATGTGATGTTTGTCTGTATACACTGTGTATCTGTGTGTGCTGTGTGTGCATGTGATGTTTCTCTGTATGCACTGTGTATCTGTGTGTGCATGTGATGTTTGTCTGTATACACTGTGTATCTGTGTGTGGTGTGTGTGCATGTGATGTTTGTCTGTATACACTGTGTATCTGTGTGTGCATGTGATATTTGTCTGTATACACTGTGTATCTGTGTGTGCTGTGTGTGCATGTGATATTTGTCTGTATACACTGTGTATCTGTGTGTGCTGTGTGTGCATGTGATGTTTGTCTGTATACACTGTGTATCTGTGTGTGCTGTGTGTGCATGTGATGTTGGTCTGTATACACTGTGTATCTGTGTGTGCATGTGATATTTGTCTGTATACACTGTGTATCTGTGTGTGCTGTGTGTGCATGTGATATTTGTCTGTATACACTGTGTTTCTGTGTGTGTGCGGTGTGTGCATGTGATATTTGTCTGTATACACTGTGTATCTGTGTGTGTGCGGTGTGTGCATGTGATATTTGTCTGTATACACTGTGTATCTGTGTGTGTGCGGTGTGTGCATGTGATATTTGTCTGTATACACTGTGCATTTGCATGTGCAGTGTGTGCATGTGATATTCGTCTGTATACACTGTGTATCTGTGTGTGCTGTGTGTGCATGTCTGCCTGTGCTCTGTGGGTACTCTTTTCACTAATGGAGGGTTTCACAGTGACGTTGCAGTCCAAAAACTAACAGCTGTCTCTCTAAATTGAGACACCAAACAGGAAACCATGCTGAAACGCTCTCCCGTCTTTTCATGCCAAGCAGAGAATAAGACAAGGGTGAGCTCACACAGCTCAGGGCATAAGCACATAAGACATCCAGCAGCGAGGGATTAAAATATTGAAATAATCTCAGGAGGGTTTTGAGGTCAGGCCTGCCCTGGGAGTTAGCCCCATAATCAGAGCCAGGGTAAACTCTGGGTCCTCAGCCTCTAAATCCACGCTAATCACTCGCAGGTTACGCCTATGCCTGCTGGGGTATATGGAGGATGGGGAAATGAAAACAGGGAAAGCATTAGGTAGCATTTTGGCCTTGAATGCTCTCTTTTTGTTTCAGGAAATAAGAACTCACGATTTCCAATGACCCTGTTGCATGAGTTAGCAAACTGAAAACGGTTAGCACTACTCTCCTGAGAGAGGGGTTATGGACACTTGCTGGTGAACATGGATCAGAATGGCCACTACATATATATTATATTTACACACACAGTAGTGTGCAAAGATGTGGGCACCCCTGGTCAAAAAGCCTTTCGCAATTATTATCTAAGTGTACAGAAGCGGACCTGACCTCTCCACGGTAGGCTACAGCATGCACCCCACTGTTAGGGTAAGCTAAATATTTTGCTACTTTTAGCAAAATGCACTTTACTTTATACCTTTTCAAAGCTAAACACACACACTAAATATTGATATTTACTTTCATTATTTATTATAGGAAGACAATGCAGACTTTTAGTTGAAAAAATGTCTATGCACCCATTCTCAACCCACCTGCTAACACCCACAAGATGATTCTGGCTGTTGCAGACTATGGTGGGATAACAATGAGCTAAGCAAACCATCTAATATGATTAATAAAACATCTACCTAAGTAGTTGCTTTCCACACAAGCTATTTAGCTAGCTTGTAACTGATGTTACTTGTGTTCGTATTTAGCAAAACGTTGTTAGTGGTGATACTTGTTACTGCTAACACCAGTGGATTTCACTCTGCTCTAGCCAGCCTGCTTGGAATTAAACACAATTGTGTAGCTAACATAAGCAGGCATACACAAAAAAGCTTTTATTTTTATCAGACATCTGAAGTCTACTGAATGTCCGGGAGGGTAGGCTTGAGCTCCCTGCCCAGGAGAGGAAATAAGCCAATTGATGTATGAAACTGAATTTAGTTAGCGAATAATGGCAGCCACTTGCTTAATGGTTTCTCGCAAACTCAGCTCACCACTGTAGTAGCCAATCCATACACATCTCCTCTTGCCCTCCTCCTCCTTCTATTGGATCACAGAACCTATAGGTTTGATTTATTGGACAAATGCATTTCAGGCACAGTACAAAAATAAAAAAGGCCCACGCCCAGAAGTGGCCCGAGGAGTTTTTAGAATAACAAATACAAATAGACAAGCAAGGTTTTGAACAGAAGTGAGACACTGTACCTAGCTGGAAAAAAAAAAACAGCTCAAGCTAGGTTTTGAAACAGCTGGTAGCTGGTTGACCAGTTAGACCTGCTCTATACTCAACATGATTTGACCTGGATTTTACACCAGGGGAGCATTTTTGTTTTATATGTTTCTTAATATCTCCAAGGTGAAAATCCTGCACAGTTTGCCTTTAAAAATCCTTATTTATAGCAAATGTAAGAGTTGAGAATCAGGACTTATGAATGTAAAAAAAACCCCCAAAAAATACTGCTTGACATCACTTCAGCTCTGTGTGCACGGTCGGTGGTTCTAATCCCAGTGTAGCCACAATAAGATCTGCACAGCCATTGGGCCCTTGAGCAAGGCCCTTAACCTTGCATTGCTCCAGGGGAGGATTGTCTCCTGCTTAGTCTAATCAACTGTACGTTGCTCTGGAAAAGAGCGTCTGTCAAATACAAACATGTAATGTAATGTAATGTAATAAACCACTGCCACTGTTACCCCCTGCTTGTGTACCTACTGTGGTGTGGAACCATAAAGAACAAATATGGACCAAGGGCCTGTGACGTCGCCCACTCTCCATGGGCTTCAGAAAAGCATTTTGAAACCACAGAAGTGAAGTTTTCGGGAGGTGCCATTTTGTATGATTTGGCGCCTGACATTGAAACGGAAAGCCCTTATATGGGCACGAAAGTCTGCAGAGTGTGGCTCCTACACAAAGAGTGTGCAGTGACGCAAACAGTCCCTGATTCTTTGACGAAATATGACTATAGTATCTTAATAACACAATAACTTCAGCAGACATTAGATGAAGAAAAAACATTGATTGCGACACCTTTGGTGTGAAAAAAATAATTGACTTTGTATTTTTACCGTGTTGTTACCATTGACTTTACATTGAAAGGGAGGCTGAAACAATCCCAGTACACTAGAGCCAACTGCAGTGGCGCTAGTGAGAAGCATCCCGCAGTGAGACCAGACGTGCGTTCAAGACGGCAAACATTAGCTATGTTAGCTAACGTTCACCAACATATTCAAACTTTTGTTGCAAACATTAGCCAACGTTGGCAAACGTTGTGAACAAAAATGGCTGCTGAAGAAGTAGGAAAAGCTGCTCAAAAGTAGGAAATAATTTGGCTGTTATAATACACTTTAATCAATGTAATTTTAGTTTTTACCTTCAAAAAGAAACCATGGGTAAGCAACAATTCAGTTAGTTGGCATTGTTAGACCGCAAAGTCACATCCATTTGTTTTAAAAAGGCATTGCAGTCAAATTAAATGGAATGTTTACTTTAAATCGTTCAACAGTAATTGTTTGCTGCAAACATAGTTCGCCGAAAACGTTTGCCGTTCGCTTGGAGAACTTACCGGAGAACACATCCTGAAAGGAGGCGGAGGAGGGTGTGTAGGAGGACCACCTCCGTCGGGCGGAGAGCACGCGGCTGCCCCCCTGAAGCCCTTCCTCCGGGCAGCCGGGCCCCGGGCGGGCCTCGGCGCCGCCCGTCCCGCCCTTCTGCTGCTCCGCCCAATAAGGGTAGGGGCTGAGGGGCCCGGCGACGCTGCAGGACCTCTGTCTCCTCACAGAGGGGCCCGGGGAGGGGAGGGGGGAGGGGGAGGACAGTTGGCGGGTGGTGGTTTTGATGTAGGAGGGGTGGATGGTGGGGTAGAACTTCGCGGGAAGGATAGACGCCACAGACTTGCGCCGGTGGGGGATGAGGGGAGATTCGGTTTCGCCCGCCCACTGGGAGAAGGAGATGCAGCTTTTCCGCTTCTCCACCAGGGTGCGCTCTTGTCTACTTTCTGAGCTCAGCCCTGTAATACTGATGCACTCTGGGAGCTTGGGGGCCCTCAGCCGAACCCCCTCGGGCCCTCCTGTACCCCCGCCTCGGCCGCCCAGGCTCTGCAGCCTGTCGTCTGTGCTCACTTCCTGTTCCCCATCCTCCGCGGTTTCAAACGAGGCCGTGGAGTCAGGGAAGCTGTACATGGTAGTTGCCCCGGAGACCGAGTCTCCCGCTCTCTCATTGGTCTGACCTGTGCTGAGCTGAGGGCTGTGGTGTGGAGGTGGGAGTGTCTCAGAGCTTCTGTTGTGGGCTGGGTCCTCATTCAGGCCATTTAAAGTGTTATCTGATTGGCTCTCCCGTTCTCGGGTGCCTGACTGTACACCAAGCACAGCGGCCGGGCCCGTTTCCTGTTCTGAGATGACTCGGAGGTCCGCGATTGGTTCAGGATCCGGAGGGCCGGATTTAAGATCAGCAGGGGGCCGGCCGCTCGTCGCCTGGCATGTGGGTGCCGCGGTTGCCTTAGCGACCCCCCGGGGCCGTGTCAGAGCCGGCCGGACACCAGAGAGCAGATTCTCCGGCTCCACAGCCGAGTGAAAGCTGGTGATGTCAGCGTCCGAGGCCGAGCCGGCCCCGCCCGTCTCTCGCGAGTCGATGGTATCGACGGCGGACTGGCGGCTCCGGTCGCCGAGGAGGCAGCACTCTGGCTCCGTGTCGGACAGCCCCAGCTCATCCCCGGAGAGGCTGGCCTCAGCAGCCTGAGCCGGGAGGGGCCGCAGGTCCCCCCCACCGTTCCCCTGGGAGCCCTGGGAGTCCAGCCCGTCCTCCTTCGATCCCCCGGAGGAGCCTCTCCCCTTCCCCTCCTTCCCCCTGGACGGACCCTTCCGGATCCTCAGGCCCGAGAACACCGAGGTCTTGCAGTCCAATTTGGGCTTTTTCCTGCCGGAGCCCTGCCCGGGGCAGCCCGGCTTGCCGTGGGCTTTTTTGGAGCGCGTTCCCTCCTGGACCCCCCCCGCCCGGTCGGCGGGCCTCCTCTGCTTGCCGTCCTGGTTCCCCATGGCTCTCAGCAGCCGCGCTCCCTCGCGCTCCTGCAGGCTGCGGGACCTGCCTCTGTGAGCCGCTCCGCTCTCTGAGCCCCACTGGCTGAGAGCCGGCGCTGACGCGGGAGGGGCCGGCCCCCGCTCGCCGGCTCCGTGGAGAGGGCTGCTGGCAGAGCGCCCCAGGGGCCGGGCTCCCTCTGCTGGCCGCCGCGGGCGCTGCAGCTGCCCCAGGCTGGCCTCACTGCCCTTCCTGCCCAGCGAGAACGGCGTCCGGAAGAAGCTCTCCCGCAGAACGGGCAGCTGCGTCTCCACCGTCTGGATGGCCTGCATCGTGAATCCCACAGGCCTCTGCCACGCCCCGAAAACCTATCTCTAAAGGAGCAGCTGCATAACAGAAGGGAAAAAATATTAGTATATTAATATACTCTAGAAAATAAACAACCACCGCTTCTCAGTTGTAATCAACTTTTTGACTCATTCATTTTCCTTTACTTTCTTAGTTGATTCAGCAATATAAATGACTCACGAATGGCAATAAGCACAACATAAATACATATGAAAACATAATGGGCACTAAAGGGAACTGGGTTTAATTGGGTATGAAGGTGGAATTGATCCATGCCCTGTTTGTTGTTGATGAGCTTGCACACGGCGTCCAGGTTAAACAGACACGTAAAAGGATGGGAAACCTCAGGGAACTATGGAGAGTGAGAAAGCCCTTTCACTTTTAATCAAAGGCAATAACACAATCCAAACGGAGAAAGATAGGAAGGTTACGAACAGAATCTCTCCAAACACAGTGCATAATCCTTCTCAATCTCTTCAGGGAGCAGGGATAAAAATAGATTTGATCCTTTCATCTTTTTCTTTATGGATTTATTCAAACACGCAGTAACATCCAGGGATAAATATAAGCGCATAAAGTTCAAGAAGCAAGCTTACTGCCAGTTCAAACAGAGTGACACATCTATATTCTTTCACTTAATATGTTTACATGTCTGAAATGTACACCATGCATACAGTACATATAGTTAATATTATACATATTTAAAGAAATATAAAATGCCACTGTTCATAGGTAAGTCACTAAAATGCAGCCGTTACAAGAGACCAAATGAGAAAGAAGCAATATAAGTGTTAATGCAGAGAGCTAGAGCGCACTGATAACAGACAACCGTACTGGGCTCATGCTGCATGTATCTGGCTGAAGATGACAGAGCAGTAGTTTATCTGTACAGGCTCAAACATCAGGGATACCATCTCAGAATCTGCACAAAGCAAACTCTACGGACAGAAAATCGCAGAATGAACAATTATCCAGCCATGGCCGCTGTCCAGAGAAGCTATCATGACTGGCTGTTTCCAAGCACATTTCCGCTTATTTAACCGAGCTGAAAACCGCCATGAATAATTAATCATTTCTGTAACCCTCGCCCAGCTTTAGCACAGTATTGGAACAATAGATCAATACACATTTGTTTAGATAGCAAAAAAATATATATAGGTGGGTCTAAAAGCCATTCGCTTATGGACTACACACGTTTAAAGAGTGTTCTGAGGATGCATTAGGGAGGACAATCATTTATTTTATCTAAAACAAATCGGCAGGCCTTTATGTTATGCATAATGCTTGTCCATCTGGTTGTCTATATTTATATATATATATATATATATATATATATATATAAGATAATTCTGAATTACCATGAGCCATCATGATTCTGAAAACAAAATCTAAAAACTGCATAGAAATGGTATAACTTGGGTAAACCTTAGTTCAACGCAATTAATGAGACTCTAACATCCACTCAACTATATTAAGTAAGTTTACATCAATGTCATTTGTAAACAGTCATCAAATATTTAACATCTAGAACAGCATGCATTCTGAATCTTTTCAAAGTACTTTCACACAAAATGGAGAAAGCAGCCAAACTTACCCCAGGACTGCCTTCCAAGAACAAAAAAGTGCTTATCACTGACGCTGTGTGGGGTCACATGAACATGAGTATAAAGCATCACATGTCTCCTTCACCAGCGAAGCTCAGCAGCATTGAGCCTTCAGAACAGTCCATTGTAACTACACATGCTACTAAAACACACAGCAGAACAAATCTTTGAAGAGAAAGGAGGGATTTAAAGAGATCATATTTCCACTCAATATAAATAGAACAGAAGTGTGATAATACAGAATAGATGAGAGAAATGAACTGGGCACTTACCAAATGAAGAGAAACTGAGGCCTTGGGAGGCGAGGTGTGTGTGTGCGCATATAGTGTATGTGTAAGTGTGAGTGTGTGTGTGTGTGTGGGTGGGTGTACATGTGTGTTTGTGCATGTATGGGTGTGTGTGTGTGTGCATGTGTGGGTGTACATGGGTGTGTGCGTGTGTGGGTGGGTGTGTGGGTGTGTGGGCATGTGTGTGTGTGTGTGTGAGTGTGTGGGTGTACATGTGTGTGTGAGTGTGTGTGTGCATGTGAGTGGGTGAGTATGCGCATGTGTGGGTGTACATGTGTGTGTGTGCATGTGTGTGTGCATGTGTGTGGGTGTACATGTGTTTGTGCATGTGTGTGTGTGTGTGTGTGTGTGTGCATGTGTGGGTGTACATGTGTGTGTGCATATTGTGAGTGTGTGTGTGGGTGTGTGTGTGTGCGCATGTGTGTGGGTGTACATGTGTTTGTGCATGTGTGAGTGTATGTGTGTGTGTGCATGTGTGGGTGTACATGTGTGTGTACATGTGTGGGTGTGTGTGTGTGTACATGTGTGTGTGCATGTGTGGGTGTGTGTGTGTGTGTGTGTGCATGTGTGTGTGTGTGTGTGTGTGTGTCTGTGCATAAACATCAAAAGAAACGAGAACAGATTTTCAGATTTTTATATAAATTAGGAAAGTATCATTATATAATAAGTATTAGAAGAGTAATAGTTATTATTCCAAATCAATATAATATAATTTCTACATTCTAATGAAATGAGCAAATCAGATTTGAATGGCAACACCTGGGATTCACATGTACATCATTATCATGAACACTACCACTCACTTCCACCGTTAAATATCTTCATTTTTGCTGAAAAAAACCTGTGTGCACTGTGTCTGCCAAATATCACAGTAGTGACCTTTATCTTGACGTTTTCTAAAGGGCAGTGTCCACCATCTCCCCCACTGCAGTGGCTTCGCAAGGGGAGTGATGCAATACACCCAGGTAGCCAATTACCTGACCCCCTCCATTAACTTCCTTAATTATAATTCAAACAAGGGCATTCGAGCATGGCAGCGAGTCATCAGTTTTCCTGCAGTGTGGGGTACTGGTGAGGATCTCCACAGGCTGAAGCTTTCCTGGGTAGGAAGGTACTTTATTTCAATTCAATCACTGTTAAGCAAATTAATGATCAATATTTACAATTGCACTCACACACACAGAGCATGCATGAACACACTACTTCATGCAGTCATTGAATGCAAAGGATCTGCAGAATTTGCAACCAGTCGTAAATAAAATGACTTTATAAACGTTGATGTTGAAAAAGTGCTGTAATTTGTGGTGGTGGTGAAGCCACAGTGCATGAACAAGCCCTTTAATAAAAGTTGATAATCCACTGAATCGTGGTGAATTGTTTGTTTGGTCAATGAATAGTTACCTCCAAAAAAGGCACGTATGCACACTGAAGCAATTGACATATTTTCCAATATGAGGGATTTATTTTGTACATGATTTGTCTTGTCTTCTGTAAAACATATTAGCATAAGGGTGCATTATTTTCTGGAACACAGAACCATCTTCTAAGTTGAAAGTGTCAGCATCTTCCTGCTGTGAGACTTCTTTTTCAGACTTAAGTCTTCTGCAGCTGTACCCTATCCACTTAGAGGTTTGATCAAACTCACTTTGATTGTATGTCTTCCCCATTATGAAATTTGGTCTGAACAACAGCTGAACCTCTTGACCACATCTGCATGCATTTATGCATTTAGTTGCGGTCAGATGATTGGCTGATTAAATATTTTCATTGACAGGCTGGTGTACAGGACTACCTAATAAAGTCGTCACTGAGAGTATGAACACACACTAGATCCACTGCAAGAGGAAAAGGAAGATAAGACAGACTGCTGATGTTTAAATATGAATCTGATTATGTTTACTGAGTCATGGCTTGGACCTCAGCGGCATAAAATTACTGTAAGATAATTGGGTGCCTTTGCTGTTGCTGATGTTTAAGACCCTGTACCCTGGGCCATACTTATCCATTTGTACTAGTTATCTTATACAGTACTGTACATAAGAACAAAACAATACTAATATAAAATATATATTTTATACGAGATTTTAAATGAGTAGTTTTTGAGGAGGAGCATTGAGGAGCACTTTGTATTGGTTACTGGGAAACCATGTGATTTTGTGTAATTAAAGGTCCATTTGCATTTTAACAAATCGAAGTGTGACTGTTCAGTGGGATTCCAATTAGAACTCAACCCTTGTTTTGAAAAATGTAATAATCTTGTTTACATATCTAAAAAAAAAAAAACACAATAAAATAAAACTACAGTGGGTCCTTACCCAGAGTGTAACACCAGATGCTGTGAATAAACAATGTTCAGAAAGTTACAGACACAAAAAGGACATCTGCTTTTCATAATTTAAAGCACGGCTGCCTAGCCCTGTCCTGCCCTATGGGTTTTCACAGCAACCCTAAGAAAGCACACCTTATTCAACGGCTAGAGATTTCACTTAGCAGCTAATCAGATGAGCCGTTAGGATTGAAATGAAAATGTACAGGGTGGTAGATCTCCAGGAACACGGTCATGGGCAGCCCTGTTTTAAACGAAGCCCCAGGAAACAGCGGGCTCAGGTCACCTGCATGAAGTTGTTCTGGTATCTTCTTTCTTGTTCAGTTGATTAAATCTACCAAAGGGAACAATAATGTGGAAATAGAGGCCTGATCTCGAGAAACCCCTATTATGTGGGTGGCCATTGGCATAATAGAGATGAAGCAGGTTGAAAGGCTCCATTTGACCATCTGATATTTGCAGCACAGGTGCTAGAGAGAATATTTAATATTTAATAAAGAAATGCTCCTACATACTGTCTGTTCTGCAAATTGTATTGCTGATGTCAATTTGCTTCCACCACCTATATATTATACAGACCATGTAAAATCAATCTACACGAATAATCACATTTAATACAGAGACATAATCCCAATTGTGTCTCCGTATTAACTATCCCCCTTTGAATTTTAATGACTATTGATTATGACAACGTGGAGGAGCATTTATTTATACTGTAAGAAATAAAACAGGTGAAACAAAATTCCTCAGACAACACAGGCATACTCATTCATGATTATTTAACATAGCTCATATCACATACATATGAACATCTCTTTAATGTATTCAAAAGATCTCAAAAGTACATTGAATGGGTGGGCGATACACGTTTGAGTATCTGTTACTGTCTCTTTGACCTGAATGAGAATTTATTCATGTTCCCGTTCAGCCAGGAATGAAGCCAATCGCTGCAGTCAGTGGAAGACAGAGACATTATGTGGAATGGCTAATGGGTGTTTCACTGCTTTATGGAGTTAGGTTTATACTTTACATTTTTTTACACATGTAAGCTGCGATTACAATGTGAGGACTCCACTTGGGCCCGCGTTTGCACACACTAACACATTATCACTGAAACTCCAGCTTCCACAGGGGAGTACACAGAGTAGCATGTGTTTGTTTATTTCCGACAGAGGGCACTGATAGACTGTGGCACATTTACAATTAAACCAGGCCAAGAAAGGTGTCGCCTTACACTGAGAAAATAAACATCAGTCTCAAATGTTTAGACTCCAAAGACAGGACTTCAACTGTTAGGGCTTGATAAGGTGATCAAATGACAATCATTTCTTTTCTTACTTTTTTGAAAATATTTTTTTTTTCCCCACTCAAATTACAAAATATTTCTGTCCA
The DNA here is from genome assembly GCF_963514075.1 of Conger conger. Lineage (NCBI taxonomy): Eukaryota > Metazoa > Chordata > Actinopteri > Anguilliformes > Congridae > Conger > Conger conger. The sequence goes on from NC_083777.1 coordinate 7,565,275, forward strand.
ATAAACATATGCAAGTTTACAGTCCATACTGTAGGCTTCAAGAAGAAAATGTCCAAACAATTTATAAATATTGTTTATATAAGCATAAAACTTCAGGTACCCAAACAACAATAAGAATACTTGCACTTGTCTAAAACCATGTAAACACGATCTCACAAAGGACATGTCAGCAACTTTAACAACAGTTCTACATTCACAATGCCGCTCATCACACTGACACAGCCAAAAAAAACAAACAAAAGAAAAGCAAATTAGTTAGGAAATTAAAAAATAACTGGTTGGCTCAACAACTGTACACCTGTATAGAATAGCATAGTTCAACAATATTCATTTAGAAATGCTCTGAAACTTTAAAAGAACACTTTTCAAATGTTCTCATGTATGTAAATGCATGAATGTGTTTAGAGTGGATTGGACTTTACCTCACAAATTGTGTCAATGTTCCCACACTGGGGAAAAAAACAGAATAATACTGTAGAAAAAAGGATGTTATTAACTCCAACCGCAAAGCACTATGGTCTTTACTTTCAATCACCGGTTGAAATGTTGCTACTGTGTTTTCAGTTAGTGACATGTTTCCGGAAATCCTGAAAAATGTGCTGCGTTTGGTCTGTGGATAGCTAGGCTGCGCTCCTACCACAGAATTCATTCACAGAGAAGGCCTGTACATGTATGAGCACACTGCTGGTGACCTCATATTATGGTTCAGAAGATGTAACTGGCTCTGGAGTTTAGAATGACAATGTCAAAGATCCCCTTTCATACACAGATGTTTCTTTTTTATATAAAAGAGAAACAGATCTGATAACACGCGTGTCGGAAATGAATCCAAATATATTAGTAATCTGTAATATTCTGGTTTATCAAACAATCTACAGTCCTGTTATACAGTGAATTTGATTTAATCTTTTTGCCCAGTTCAAACTCAGCACCTCTCGTCTTTCAGCAGGTAACACCAGGAAAATTATCGGGGGGGGGCGGGAGGGACAATATTTTTTTGTATCAAAATAACTGCTTACTGCAACTACAACAGTGCAGCTTGCATTCTCTACCTTTAAAACTAGTCCACTGTAGGGCAGTTAAAACCACTTCCCATTTTTTTTTTTAAAGATGTATCTCACATCGATTTAAAATGGGTACTTCCTTTGAGGACAGTAAAGGCTTGAGTCACCATCCAAAGAAAAGGCAATCCCTCTTTGCAGTTGGACTGAATAACTAAATCCCAAGGAAACAGTGGCTCTTCTTTGTAAGTGTAAAGCCCTTTTTCGTCGACAAACGCCCCACAGACAAACAATGATAAACGTCACTCCAATCAAACGCTCACAAGACATGGCGTTGCTGAGAGGGGAAACGTTCACCCCACTCACTCATCGTTCACATCGCGGGCCACCGTAGCTCCGCTTTTCACCGGACCCAAACAAGCGCGCTGAACAGCAGCTCTGCTACGTGGAGTCTCCCGGTATCCTCCGTCGAAAAGTCACCGAGTGGCGCTGGAGGAACAGCTGCTTCCGCCTCTTCCTGCTGTTCCAGCGGCAGAGCAGGATCATCTTGAAGGTGGTGCGGAAGGTCTTGTTGCAGAGTGCGTAGCACATGGGGTTGACCGTGCTGTTGACGTAGCAGAGCCAGTAGCCCAGGGCCCACAGCGTCTGCGGGATGCAGTTGTTGCAGAAGGTGTTGACCAGCACCATGATGTTGTAGGGCGTCCAGGTGATGATGAAGGCGAAGAGGATGGCGCTGAGGGTCTGGGCCGCCTTCTTCTCCTTGACCAGCGACATGCGCTTGCGCTTGGTGATCTGCGTGCGGGTCCTGGCGGCGAAACGCCGGGCCATGGCCGCGTCCCTGAAGGACATAGGGGCCGACTTGCCCGTGGGGGAGCAGACCTCCATCGTCTCGGGGGCTTGGACGGCGGGCGTGGTGGGGACCTTCAGGGGGAAGCGCTGGTGGTAGCCGTCGTTCTGCACCCCGCCCCTGACCCCGTCTTCCCCGCCCCGGAGGGGGTCCTCCTCGGACGCGTCCATCTCGTCGATGCGGGAGCCCATGGGCACCCCGACGGGCACGGCCATAGGCATGCCGGGCGGGCGGATGCCGGGCAGGTTGAGGACGATGGAGAAGATGGCGCGCGTCTCGGGGATCTCCTCCTCGTCAGAGGAGGCCGACTGGTCCATGCAGGCGGCGGCGTCGTTGTTGTTCCAGCTGTCGCAGCTGGTGCGGTCCACCTCGTCCCCGCCGGGCCGCCGGGCCCGCTCCGCCAGCCAGAACGGGAAGCGGCCCACGGCGGCGCCCGCCCTCCTCACCGAGCTCCCGAAACGCGGCCCCTCGCCCCGGTCGCAGCTCCCGCAGCTGCGCGAGCTGCCCCCCTCCCCGCCCTCGCTGCCCGAGGCCTGCAGCCCCGCCAGCTCCCGCGCCCGGTTCTGCGTCTCCTTGTAGATGCGCCAGTACAGCACGCTCATGATGCTCACCGGCAGGTAGAAGGCCGCGATGGCCGTGCAGAAGGTGATGGTGGGCTCCGTCAGGAACTGAATGTAGCACTTATCGGGCGGCACCTTCCGCTCCCCCACAAAGTACTGCCAGAAGAGGATGGCGGGGGCCCACAGCACAAACGACACCGACCAGGCCAGGCCTATCATGACCCCGGCCCGCTTGGTGGTCCGCTTGGCCCGGTAGGTGAGCGGTCGCGTGATGGAGAAGTAGCGGTCAAAGCTGATGACCAGCAGGTTCATGACGGACGCATTGCTGGCCACGTAGTCGATGGCGAGCCACAGGTCGCACGCCCAGGCTCCCATGGCCCACTGGTCCATGATGATGTAAGCCGTGTAGAGGTTCATGGAGATGACCCCGATGATGAGGTCGGCAAACGCCAGGCTGAGCAGAAAGTAGTTATTGACAGTCTTAAGCTGCTTGTTGACCTTGAAGGCCACCAGCACCAGGATGTTTCCCACGATGGTCACCAGCGACAGGAGGCAGGAGAAGAAGCTGATCAGGACCACCTGCCAGACGGTGTGGCCTCCCAGGGGGTCGTACTGCACCGGCCGGCCCAGGCTCCCGTTCCCGTCCGTCAGGTTAGAGATGGCGTAGAGGGAGGACTCGTTGATGTGCTCGGGCCACTGGTCTCCGCGCATGGTCGCGGTCTCGCGGTATACGCTCACCCCCGGCCAGCTGCTGGTCAGATATAAGCTGTGCTCTGTGCTGTTGTAGATCCTGTCCATTGTGGTCTGCTGGCATATTCTGTAAAGAGCAAACACACAGGAGACCTTAGCTTGCTCACACTAGCTGCTGTTTGCAATTCACAACAGTGGATGGTGCTATTGACCCATTTAAAGGGATTTGTAACTGGTTTAGCATGGCTAAAACATCAGAAAATAATGCACTTACTGATATTATGATTACAGTATTCAGCATCACAGATAAAAATATGTTTTTTTAATAGAAAATGTGTTGGAATTTCTACTACTGGTTTCATTCATTGAAATACAAAATCAAAACTGTTTTACGGATAGGGTTTGTGTTGTTGTCTTTGGCTACCTAAACAGAAAATATTTTGAGGTTATTTCAGAAAAATACTGTAAAAATATGAAAAGCAGCCATTTTGTCCCAATCTAACACAGCACTGATTTACTCTGCTCAGGGAAGATGTATGAAGATTAAAAAGGATTGAGGTACCGTACCACATTTACTGGCATTAAATATTCACCATGAAAAACAACAAGAGAACTCAATGAACAATCCCTGTATTGCTATTCACATACAGTAGTGTAGTACATATTGTGCATTACATTTAAGTATTTAAAAAAATATTGTCCATGTAGCTGGAGTCCTGGATCAGCCCCATGAAAAAGAAAGGCTGTAACACCACCATACTCTTACAGAATGTGTGCAACTGTCATGTTTAGTTTACAGTTTAAATTACTCCTGAAACATATCCCGTCAACCCGACACCTGTGATTTACTAGCATGTGGGTTGTGGCAGCACAATTACATTCTTCAGCTTTGTTTATACAGAATATCAAAACCTCACAGTCAGTCCGGCACTGAATTTACCATCACAAGGGCACAGAAGGGAAAGTTGCTGGCTTTCAACCAAAGGCAGCTTTGTTTATGAGTACAATTCCTCAAAAGAAATGCACACACACACAGACACACGCATTCTCTCTCTCTGTTCTTGTTTTCATTGGTGAGAAAGGAAATTGATGTCAAAAGATAATTTATCTGAATGTACATCTGAAACCCGGCAGATAGATGGAGTCTGGATGGAGTCCTGGGCTCTGCTTCACAGCAAGCAAATCTTTTTTCCATGGAAACTGCAGCAAATTTGTGCTGAGCCCTTTTTGCACTCATGAGACATGGACACATGAAACGCTTTATGAGAAAGATACTCATATCCTACCTGGCATGTGAACTCTGAGTTAGGTCATAATCTGGGAAATGTTTTTAGTTGAATGTGATCACAGGAACTCAAGCACTGTTAGACACTAAGATGGGCTGACTGGTTATGACCAAGTATGAGCATAATAATTGGTGCTCTATCTAACATTTGAGAGAATTCTGAATCGCAAAATACTTACGTTCTCTCATTACCTTGGATGCCTCAGACATTTTAAAACTTGACTTGACTGATCTTTACCTCAGACGGCTCACCGATACAATAACGAGTTCCACCACAAACTTTACAATTTGCTACTCAGGGAAATTAATGAACATGCAATCAAATAAACAGTTCAGCAATGGCTACGGCGATACAGAAATTCCACACAATGGCACGTTAAGTCGATTAATGGATGAAACTCTTTTTTTTTTTCAGGAATACCAGAGCAACAGATTTGAAAAAATGTTTTTGTTTGGGGAGGCCTGTACAGGTAAGGTAAATGACTGGGACACGCAAGGGCGGTGGTTCTAATCCCAGTGTAGCCACAATAAGATCCGCACAGCCGTTGGGCCCTTGAGCAAGGCCCTTAACCCTACATTGCTCCAGGGGAGGACTGTCTCCTTCTTAGTCTAATCTACTGTACGTCGCTCTGGATAAGAGCGTCTGCCAAATGCCAATAATGTAATAATGGGATGTATCTCTCACTCTCTATCTCTTCTCCAGCACCTCATTGGTCAATTTCCCCAACCGTTTCCCACAGTGCAATTTCCACACACACAAGGACCTGTGGGCCACACGAGTGTAAATGAGTGCAGAACTCCCATCTGTAAAGAGAGACATTCCCACGGGGACCATATTTAAGGGGGGTGGGGGTCTTGAACCCCTGACCTCCTGGTGCCACCTGTTCACCTGTTGACTCCGCAGCCTGCACAAAACTGTCCCAGACGCTTTCCCCCTGTTTTAGGCCCATGTCCAATAACAACCAGCCACACCACCCCCTGCTAGTTGACTGACACTAATCCTAACTCCAACACACATACGTTTATATTGTGACAAGCTGTAAATTCATAACTACTGACGTACTGCACAGGAAGATAAGTGAACTGTGTCAGTTCACATTTTAAGGCAAGCTCCAAATTATGTTTCTATTCGCAGCGGTTGTAGTATTTAAATGAAACACGGACAGCGTGAGCCGCAGGCAGTAGTAAGAATCTCTCAGATCAGCGTAACACCGTTTCAGATCTTACAAGGGTGGCGAGCACTGTGTTAACACCAGACCCCAGGGGACGTCCACAGATAAACAACCCAAATATCACGGCACTGTGGGTGGACCCGCTGACTAATACACTCTGCACAAAGCTTTCTGATGGGGATGACAGGGCTGTGATGACACGATGAAGAATACATCAATAACCTGAGATGTAGTTGGATTTATTTCTTAAATATGATTGACATAAATAGTAGCTTCATAAGCCCAGGAGTAATTCAGAAACAGTTTGTTCTCCATGGACGTGACTTACAGGAGGCTTGTAGGCCTTTTCACTTTCTCAAAAATGCAACTATCAGTGAAAAAAAAAAAACAACAACTCAGAAGCACATTACTGTTCAGATACAGTATATTAACATGACCCATGTTCTGAATGTGGGAGAGGCTTTTAACTGCAGATATGTATAGGCTCATGTGAATGAATACTGTACCCTGGTGTACAATCCAGATATGACCAGCTACCAGTGGTTTCAAAGCATAGTGTGAGGTGGTCAAACCATGTTGAGTATGGAGCTGGTCTGAACTGGTGAACCAGCCACTAGATGTTCCAACACCTTTTTTTTTTCAGCAGGGTATGCAACTGATTGCTATTATTTTGCACTTATTTTGTGGTTGATATGCAAACTAAAAACACTTATTTTATTTCTCAACTAAAACGTCACTGGTTATCAGGGCTCTTAGTAAATTATAGGTCAGGTGCTCTGTTGGGCTGAGGTTAGCTTTGGAAAGAAACCCAGAGTACCATGTTATATTTTGTCTCTCATATATTGTTATTCATGTAGAAATTCTACTCAGTCACGGCAGTAATTGCTGCTCAGTAGAATCATGTTGTGAGGGCCTACTGATCGATGCCTACTCCCCACACCATTAAATGACCCACTGTGACATTTGAAGCAGTCAGCTTGGCATTGTCAACTACTCAACCATACTGATGTCTGTTTTCAGTGTCCGATTGTTTTTTCACATCAAATCCCCCCCCCGACTCCTGCATGTTCCCAGCCAATCAAAGGATTCCACTGGAACTGGAGCAAGTAACTGGCAGGTGCCCAGCCAATAAGAGGAGTCCATCCAGTGTAATGACCAGGGGTAGAAGCAGTCCCTCTCTGTCGAACAGTAGAGAGGCACCCTGCCGAACTGCCAGGCAGAGCTGAGATGGGCACTGTCAGAGTTTGGTTATGGACTGCGGGAAATCGATGCCATTTTGCAGGTCTACTGTAATGGCAACAGGCTCACCAACTACTGATTTTGGAAAGAATGATGGAAACTATACTTTTAAAGTCATGCATGCTAGCTATAAAAGACCGTTTGGTTTAGAATGCAATTAAACCAAGATTTTATCATCAATAAATAACAAAAAAAAAACCACTTTTTGTCAATAGATGGCATTTGTGTAAAAGAAATGGCTAGGAAGGGCTTGCAAGAGATCATCTCTACACTAGTTAACGAGTGGGCTGAATAGATTCTTTAATGTAAGCCAAGTTCTCAGATAAGGGTTTTTATTTTTAATCTATATTTAAAGCCTTAAATCCTCAAAAGACAGGCCACCGATTGAGCCCGAAAGCTAACATCAGCCTGCTTTCCATCAAGGTGTATCACCAAACTATAGCGTTTGTAGCATTTAATATATACCTAAAATATATACCCTTTCCCTTTGTCCAAATTGCTTCCTCTGCCTGTCTTCTCCATAACCCTGATTGGTGGGATGAGCTATCTGTATCTTGCCACACGTGGCTAGTTCTCTCCAGTGGGCTGTATATATTTATGTGTAAAAAGTTTCTGATAAGTTTTTCACAAAGCTGTTTGAACTAAGTTTTTTAGTACCTGTAGTTTTGCAAGCTACACTTCTCTGGAGGGTAGCTTGGCTGTACTCCAATGACCTTCAGTGTGTAATAATTGGTAGTTTCTATAACTACACTTCCAGAGTAGTTTCCCTAACACCAACTGTGACTCTCCAAATGTGACAGCTTGACTCAAGGTTATGACTGCTAATTAATCATTCCTCTGCCATTACATACCACTGTTAGAAGACACTGCAGCTGTAAACTAAATTACAGGGGACTTAAATATAATGTTTCACTGCATTTGATTATAACTGTCACTGGTGCACCAAGTTAGCCAGCTTCACTTTTGGACTCCTGCTTGGCTAATTAAAGAGGTGTAATGACCACTTGCATTTTTTACTAATTTTATATCTGGCATGCATTACATTCTAGGCTGGTTGAATGCCTCAAAGTATGATTAAACTATGACAATCTGGATATAAACGGAGGAATCAGTACATCCATAGAGTATAGCAATAATAATGTAAAACTTTGAAAAAGATTTTGCTAAAAATTGTGTAGAACTGTAATACATCGGGCAAGCTGTGAGGTGTGTGTGTATCTGGTACTTCCTGTCACATGATATATCTCTCCCAGGCTGCAGAATCATGTACATACTCTTGTCCAGGGCTCAGTGAAAGTAGCTTTATGAAGCATTTGGTGAGTGCTACTCATTTTTCCTGGTTCCAATCTTTTAATCTCTCCATTATCACACACCCACACCTGTAAAGTAGTCTAATTTGTTACTAATGGCTGACAGGTCATTCATATGTTACTCTCTCTCGCTCTCTCTTTAAAGTCGAAGTCATTAGATATTTAGCAGAAGCTCTCCGTAAGGAAGCACAGCTCATTTCTGAAGCATAGCTGCGGGCCCCTCGCTCAGCGATGCTGGTATCTGAAGTGGCCTTCAGTTTACATGCTGTCCAGATGGCCATTCCTCACACAAGCCTGGATTCAATCCACATCTGTCCCTATGCTTAAGGCTTTCCTTTCTTCTTCAGAAACACCGAAAACTGCCGTCGCGAAAGCTAACTCACCAAACGGCGCTTGTAACAGGATCGTTTGATCGTGAATCAAACGTGAAGGACACCTGGACGGAGTCCAGGCCTGTGAGTCACGAAAATGTCTGAGGAAACAGAAATCAACCTCTTCGTCCGACCGGCAGACCTGGCTCACATACAAACTCAGCGGCTCAGAGGAAGCACAGGGAATCTTCAATGACACACATTCCTACCAAAACAAAAGCAGTCACACCAAGGACAACATTGACTGATGGATGTTGCTATTGTCAGTTATCTGCAGGAATGGTCCTAGTGTCTAAAGGATGGAAGTATTTCAAACAACGCATCTGACCCAGGTCTGTATTTTATAGGTACTTAGTGTTGTATCCGGGGCATTGTAAACAGCCCTGTCCCAGCGTAATGTAGCAGCCTGCGCTGTACACGGAGAAGAAGAGGTTAAAATGAAGGTGGGCGCACACCATTTTGGCAGCGATCTGGAACCGTAGGGGTTCTGCAGGGTGAACGGAGCTCTGGAGCGGTTCCACGGACGCACTCTCAGCCCGCGGCGGGAGAACGCTGTAAATGTTTATCACCCCGTCACCCAACAGCGCACTCTGTCACACGTGCCGCCTGGCTAGCCCCGCCATCCGCTGCGAGCGCGCTCTGCCTCCGCCAACACCGGCCTCCATGTTTCACCCCCGTGCCACACGCTTCATTTTAACGGTTGTTGTTTTTTTTGGGGTTTTTTTTAATGGAAGTTGTCTGCGAGACAGATCTAAGGTGCCGTTGCCCTGTGGGCCTATTCAAGCTCATTCTCTTTGATAGCTGTGGGTGTTTATTGTGATGTGTCATGTTTAATGCGGTGTGCTAGAACCTCTTGGCTGGGGCTCCCAGGAAAAAGAGATTTTTATCTTAATGGGACTCATTCATTTGGATAAATAAAGCAGGAAACGACTGAAGTGATGGGAGCCTTGAACCTAGCCCCTGTAAATAGAGGAAGCTATTGCATCCACCAGCAGAATCAGTGATGTCCCGCTACTTATTCTGTACTTCAAAGCTACTTTTAATATTGTTCAACAGAACCCATTCTTTGCTCCTGATTGTATTGTCATGGCCTCAGTTCTGTTGGTTTACCCTCACTGTCTGGCCCAGTCAGGCGTTGCTTTTCCTTTTCTGACCCACGTCATGTTAATCCATTCATCTGCTACTCCAGCCTCCCACTCCACGGACTCCCTGTCACGCCCGTCACACTCTCCTCAGCCGCTTCTCTTTTCCCTTTTCTCTCTGCTCTCTGTCAGATCATTTTACAGCAGCAGCCACTCTCTCTCCTTCTCTCTCCTTCTCTCTCTCCCTCCCTCATTTGTCTGCACTCCTCCATATTTTCTGGACATCATTACACTTCTTTCTTCCCACTTCCCAAAGTGTTAACTCACTGTCAAAACAAGAACACCTCAGATTATTTTTACATTTCACTGTATAATGCACAGTATTATAATATCAGTAGTAATATAATATCAATAGTACTAGAATACCATTCACACTATAATAACAATAATACTACAACATCAATAATACTATAATAAATACAATAGTGTACAAAAAAAGTATGTAGCTTCACTCTCCAAAGCATGTACAGTACTGTGCAAATGTTTTAGGCAGGTGTGGAAAACAAATGCAGTAAAGTAAGAATGCTTTCAAAATAGAAATGTTAATAGTTTATTTTCATCAATTAACAAAATGCAAAGTGAGTGAACAGAAGAAAAATCTAAATCAAATCAATACTTGGTGTGACCACCCTTGGCCTTCAACCCAGCATCAATTCTTCCAGGTACACATGCACAAAGTCAGGGATTTTGTAGGCATATAGTCAGGTGTGTGATTAACCAATTATACCAAACAGGAGCTAACAATTTAATACGTAAGTTGAAATACAATCATTCACTGAAACAGAAACAGCTGTGTTGGAGGGTTAAAACTGGGTGAGGAACAGCCAAACTCTGCTTCCAAGGTGAGGTTGCTGAAGACAGTTTAATGTCAGAAGTCATACACCATGGCAAGACTGAGCATAGCAACAAGACACAAGGTAGTTATACTGCATCAGCAAGGTCTCTCCCAGGCAGAAATTTCAAGGCAGGGCTTTCCAGATGTGCTGTCCAAGCTCTGTTGAAGAAGCACAAAGAAATGGGCAACGTTGAGGATCGTAGACGCAGTAGTCGGCCAAGGAAACTTGATGAGACACATCGTGCTTACTTCCCTTCACATTCAGAAGATGTCCAGCAGTGCCATCAGCTCAGAATAGGCTGAAACCAGTGGGACCCAGGTACACTCATCTACTACGTGGAGAAGTCTGGTCAGAAGTGGTCTTCATGGAAGAATTGCAGCAAAAAAGCCATACCTCCGACGTGGAAACAAGCTCAAGTGACTCAACTATGCACAAAAACACAGGAACTGGGGTGCAGAAAACTAGAAATATTTGGCTATAGCAGAAGGCAGTTTGTTCGCCGAGGGGCTGGAGAGCGGTACAAGAATGAGTGCCTGCAGGCAACAGTGAAGCATGGTGGAGGTTCCTTGCAAGTTTGGGGCTGCATTTTTGCAAATGGAGTTGAGGATCTGGTTAGAATGAATGGTCTCCCCATTGCTGAGAAGTACATGCAATACCATCAGGGAGGCATCTGATTGGCCCCAGATTTATTCTGCAGCAGTACAACAACCCCAAACATACAGCCAATGTCATTAAGAACTATCTTCAGCGTAAAGATGAACAAGGAGTCCTGGAAGTGATGGTATGGCCCCCACCGAGCCCTGATCTCAACATCATCATGTCCGTCTGGAATTACATGAAGAGACAGAAGAATTTGAGGTTGCCTAAATCCACAGAAGAACTGTGGCAAGTTCTCCAAGATACCTGCCAAGTTCCTTCAAAAACTGTGCGCAAGTATACCTAGAAGAATTGATACTGTTTTGAAGGGAAAGGGTGGTCACACCAAATATTGATTTGATTTAGATTTTTCTTCTGTTCATTCACTTCTTCCGTTCATGCATTTTGTTAATTGATAAAAATAAACTATTAACATTTCTATTTTTCAAAGCATTCTTATTTTACAGCATTTTTTCACACCTGCCTAAAACATTTGCACAGTACTGTATGTATTATTATATTATTATTACTGTTATTATTGTCACTACACTGTATTATCTAATGAAATTAAGTCTTTCCAATAGTTAATTCATGTAGTAATTAATGTGCAGATGTCTTTAGCTGCAATATAAAGAGCTTCATTAAAGCTACTGTACCTCGGGAACGTCACTGAAAAGTAGCATTTATTAACAGTGACCACAGGGCCAGAAATACCTCAGTGAGATGAAAACGGAATGGTAGGAAGTTATTGAATATGCATTTGGGTTACACTGTTACTCATGATTCATACTGGTCATTGCTATATGTTAACAGTGGCAGTGACCCCCATATTTTGTTGTATTATGTAATTCTGTAATTCCCAAATGCATGTTTACACTAAACAGTATATATTTTATTTTGGCAAAGTTGAGATTCCCAACCTGTAAATTATATGCAATATTGTGTTTGTGATCATGAAGACGGCTGTTTTTTTATGCACTTTTATTTTGATAGTACAAAATCTCTTTGAGGGAAGCCAAGCACATTTGCTCTCCTTCATAAAATGGCCTCCTCATTCCATTCTGGTGGCACTAGTCACCCAGCACATATTCCTGAAGATAAGAGGAAAACACAATGAAATCCCTTTTGGTTGGCTGTTTGATTGTTCCAAAGAATCATGGAACATTGTAATATCCAGTACAGACCTCAGAATCCTTTCATACTCCTACCCCAGAATGGACCTTACCTGCCTTCAATCTGACAAATGTGTAAAGCTTTGATTCCATTTCAGTATCACCATAAAGATTACACTACAATGCCATTCTGCTACAATGTATTCCAACTCTGTTTCACACAGGTCCGCACAAACATCCACACCCTTAAAAGGCAGCGGGACAAATTGCACAGTACGTGGGCAGAGTGAGGAGAAGAAGCACACTCGCACCAAAGTAAACAAGGCAAAAGCCATCCATTTTTTACCAAGCGAGAGGGGATATTGTTTAAGATTATGCATCTGCTTGAGAAGCTACTGTACCAGAAATTTCATACCAGCGCCGAGTGAGGCTCATGCTAACAGGACATTGTTTTGTTTATCTGTGACAGACAGAGTGGTTTCCCTGGAGAGCAGAACAGAGTGGAACCCCATGTAGCTCTCAGCACTGGAAGCTTGTGCGTCTTTATACAGGGATCCCTTCATTTCTGTACACACCACTATCCTGTGAGCAGAAAGCACTGCATCTGTCACTGGGGTGTAACCTTCAAAGTAGGATAACTCCTTTTCTGTACTCAACAGAAATGGAAATTAAATACTGATAACATGCAGAATGATATCCACTTTGGATCATAGTAAGTGCTATTTTACTCATTTCCTAAATTCTTTCAGCAACACATTATTTTATGTTCTTCCAAAGTTTGAAAGTTTATGAAAATGGAAATGTATTGCTACTTGCTGCCGCAAGTCTTAACCTTGTGAAGAAGTGAAAACATCAAATCCAACCATATGAAAAGCACACCTTGAAAAGCAAACACCTTTCAGTCAGGCTATTCATTTTGGCTTCAATGCCTTTGCACTCTTTCTCACGATCTGTTCATGAGCTACTGCTATGAAGTGGCACTGAAAGCCCCACATCTATAAATCCCAGATAAATTTTGAATGAGGCATCTATCTCAATAAAGGCCAAGGTTATTGAGTTCAGGACATGAAAATGGAAAAAGAATCAATAGCATCTTTAAAGATTTAGTTTTCAATACGCAGTGACTCCCGTAATGTTTTCTGTCAGATAGTCTATATCTTCTCCACTTCACCTGAAATTGCACACAAAAGGGCCAGGCATTTCTAAAGAGTCAGGTATGTGAGATAGTTTTGCTTTAATTCAGAGAAAAGTTCTAAAGCAATTTCAGGAAGTTTAGTAACAAAAGGGTATTCGCTGTTCTGAACACGCGTTTTCTCCTGTTTACACAGGTGAATTTACATAGGTAAGTGCAAGATTACCAGACGGTGGTGATGGAAATTGTGTTCGTATATATCTAAGTCAGAATGTAAAAACTTTTTAAATCCACGCAAATATGATGAGAGCCGTGTTATCGTTTAAAAAGTGGGTACAGGGAGATTGGCATGTTTTTTCTCCGTGAACGCACTTGAAGCAAATTACTGGATAGTTAAACACAGCTACTGTTGAGTTTGGCCAGTCAATCTGCCCCCCCCCCCCCATCCCCCCCGGTCCAGCACTTTGGCAAAGTGTTTCAAATGTGACCACACAGAACCCAGATGCGTTTCTCCAGAGTTCTCACCGACAGCCCGACCAAATATAGCGAGCCTGTGGTCACCTCCCCACAGACGGGGCGTTTTGCTGGAGAGCCTGGAGCTCACACAGACATCAACCCCTCACACGGTCAGTCTTTCCAAGGCCTGGAGCGGACACCCCGGCCCTGTCAGGCCTGGTCTATGGGTTTCCAGATCTCTGTGTTCCGAGTGATGGGTCCTGTCATGTTTTCTAATTAGCAAGGCCAAATATTACAGGCCAAAAGAAGTATTTTCCCCTTACAATTCACCAGAAAAGATCATTTCCCAGCTGTTCTTAAATAAATATTCCAGGGGGGATTTGTGTTATTTCTTTAAAGGCACAATAAGTATGATTTTTGTGTTAAAACATTGTTACAAGACTATTGTAAATCCCTTCCTATCATTGAAAAAGGTTCACTGACATGTTGACTCACCTTCCGCCTGTGTTAATAGTCCTTAAATTCAGGTTTCAAAATATGCAGTTAATGGGCCGGCACTCTGTACCAAAACATTGTATAGTTGTACAATATTTCAAGCTCATTGGTTGAAAATTGGTTCTAATTGCCACAGCCAATGGCATTTCAATGTCAGCGTGTTTACAGAGAAGGGTGAGGGATAAACAGTGTTGTGGTTTGTGCGTGTTTGTTGCCACACTTCCACTTTTCACCGTTAGAATTGAGCAAAGTGATTAGTTCGACATCATCAAAATGTTATCCCTTCAAAATATTGAATAGTGTACGGTAGACTCATGATTCTCCAAGTTCTCCACTGGAAATGTTGGATATTTGCTTGCTCGCTGAATAATTGATGGGTGGCTTGTACTTTGCAAAGCCTTGGCTTATTGTACTGCTCAGCCAGCTTTTTAATTTTGTTCTGTTGACTTTCAATAAGAACGATAACATCTAAAAGTAAATAATTACAGTGCACACAAGCATGATGAAAGTAAATAAAGCAGTGAGATATATCAGCAATTAAAGTCAGCACATTTACAGCTAGGTACCTGTGCTTCTATTGACAAGGCAAGGACTACTGGACTAAAACATTTTCACTTTGGTGCCAATTTTAATTACTTGTATTTAATCCCAATTCATCTCTCTCTCTCGCTCTCTCTCTCCCACACACACACACACACACACGCACACACATACACACACATGCACATGCGCGCTCACACACACACACACACACACACACACAATGCAGCAATTTGGCAAATCAAACAGAAAATTCAGAACAACAACTAAATAAGATGTCTCAAAGCAATTCACCCAGAAAAAATTTAAACTGTGTTCAATCTCTGAGTCTTTCCCTCCCAGCTATCCTATTCATCTTCATAACTCTCAGCAACCAAAACAAATCCCTATTGGATACTCTGTCTGTCCATCATGCATGGTTCATGTTTCCTGTATCTTCAAATGTATGTAAATGTGGGTGAATATCTACGATTGATATTCATGGACCGTGAGAATACAATATTCCAGGATTCCGAGGCTTTGATTTTTTTTTGTTCCTAAAACCCATGACTTTGGTCCTCTCTCTAATCCCATTGGTCCATGTCAGGCCAGCTGAGTCAAGCAAAAGTGAAGCAAAAGCAAAAGTGAACTTGTGGCCGTTCATGGTAAATCAATATATCCATTTTTTAATGTTTGTAAAACTCAAATTATTCTAGCCTACATTGCAAAAAAAAAACAAAAAACAATAAATGTTTCTAAAGACTGAAGTTTGTCCTTTTGTGAAATATGGGTTTTGAAAAATCCAATAGAAATTGATTTCTATGGGTAGCCAGCCCTAGGCATGTTATTATGTCATATTACTCTATTTTCCCCCTACATCCCATTGAATCGAGATGTGTTTGTTAAGAGTCACACATCTGGAACAGGATCAGCCACAGCTGCTCAGAACCACGCACACATATGGAACAGGATCAGCCACAGCTGCTCAGAACCACTCACACATCTGGAACAGGATCAAACAGCGCTGCTCAGAACAGTCTTAAGCTGAAACATAACTGTGCACTCAGAATTATGCTTCTGCCAAAAAAAGTTTGCAAGTTCTCGCTGTCATTATTTTTATAAGTTTGTGTTCTGTTCCAGAACTGAGCCCAGCACAAGAAATTGATTCTAATATTTAGAAATCTACATCAAAGTCATACTGTCTCTATTTTTTTTTAGATAATATTTCAAATGATATGTTTTTGGCCAGGAGACACTGCCAAACAAAAAAAGCCACAAAACTTTTTATTTATTTTACTTTTTTATGATTTACTGTGAAACCTTCAAGCTACTATGATCACGATGGTCAAAACTTCACAAGTATAACTTATATTACACATGTGGTTCCATCCTGAAGGGGCATTATATTTTCAGGTACTAAATCCCATGAACATGCAGAGTAATTCTTGGCCACAGTTATTAAGCAAAGATTATGCGCTTTTGTAATGTGGTAAAAATATTGTCACTGACTTCCTATACAGTGGTACAATTTCAGTTAATTTGGTTCTGTAAAACTGAAGCAGTTTTTTTTGGAAAGCCTATTGTGTAGCCTATGTCTCTGACAGTTTTTTTTCTTATTTCTCAGCCTAATAATGGCTTCCTTTTCTTTCATTGGCACAGCTCATGGTTCTCATGTTGACAAATGCTAATGACAGACTCCAAAGGCAATCAGAAGCCTAGAATCAAGACTAGAACTGAAATATTTCTTATACCTGCACTAAGAAAGTGATTCAGCAAACTCGACTAATGAGAAACAACCGAGAAGCCAAATGTCCAATTACTTTTGGTCCTCTAAAATGGGGGGACTTATACAGTATTTCACCTGATATGGATGTGAATACCCGCAAATTAAAGGTGATAGTTTGCACTTAAACCTCAAATTGATTGTTTAATTTCAAATCCAATATGCTGGAATACAGTGCCAAAAGAAGATAAATTGGACTGCTGTCCAAATATTTATGGACTGCACTGTATTTACAAATATTTATGAAGGTATAACATAATTCATGTTTCTCAACACATTCAGTAATGCACGACTTTGGCTCAAAATGTATAATGCGATGGCAATCAACCAAGAATGGAAAATAATTTATGTAAAGAAGTCATTTATATATTTTTTTTCAGGAATCTTCTGAATATTCTTGGCAGAGACTTTCTTTCTGAGCGCTTTATGAGTTTATAGGTGCAGTAAAAGTACTGAGAATGATTCGGAGAGGAGCACACATGATTAATGCGCAGTCCCAGAAGGAGAGAGAGCGGATGTGCTGATTTTAGTACTGGGGGCTGGGAGTACCAGAGGCCATAAGGACAGATAACTGAGAGCTAAAGTACGCTGTTAGATGCCCTCAGGCCTTTGCCCAGTATAAAACCTGGACATCTGGAAGAGCTTCTTTCAGTGCAGAGGAAGGCAGAGCAGGGCTTACACGGACAGGCAGTGGACAGGTGACTTTCCGTCGGTCGTTTCTCGTGGAAACCTCGTGTCCTGCCAAACCAACCGCGGCGCACGCCCGCGGACACGCTGTGAGAGTGCAGAGCTCAGCAGTCAGCGTACGGCCCGGGTTCTGAGAGCCTGCCCCTTTACACCACGCGCCGTGTCACTCTGACACACTCCACGCCGCTCCGGATATGCCGCGGAGCTGTTTAAAAGGCTTTCTGTGTACAGGTTGTACAGACGAATAGAAATGAAGCAAATGCCAGCTGCTTGCTACGGTGCAGGAAAAGGGTAGCAGTCCAGTTTGAGTCCCAGACTCAAAAGGCAATCAAATGGTAGAAAGTGCCATTTGTTCTCTGAAAGATCTGCTCACGACAGCACTGAGTTGCTTTTTTGAAAACATTTGCAGTTCGAACTTCAGTAAGAAAAATGCAATGTCTTGATAATGGTGCATGGAATTACATAATGGCACTCGTTTAGCACTGAAAACTATAATTATAATGGCATACTTAGTGGAGCCCAGGACTGAATCAGGTAAATCATCACATTATTTCTGTAGCTTACGCATGGCTGAGAATTGTCTGCTTATTCCAAAGACCTTTACGGAAAGATAAATATCTTTAATGGGCCAATAAGAGGCAAAATCATACCCATCCGTCCATCCATAATGGACCAATAAGAATCAGCGACACTCAACCCACCCATTTATAATGAGCCAAAAAGAAACAGCAACACTCAACCCTGCCAAAAAGGCAGCTACGCTGAATGGATCCATCCATTTCCAGTAATGTCTTTATCTGGACAGAAATATAGCATATGGTAGACTAAAAAAAATGAAAACATAACAGTTCTACTACACCGAGTTTGAACTACAGCAAAAAAAAAAAACTAAAAAACAGAATGATCATAAGAAAAAGAGTAAAGTTAAAGACTGGTATTCACCTGAACAGGTTATGTTTTCGTGGTTCAAGGCAGACAATGTTATTTGGCAATATAACATTACATCCAGGATGTGACACCATCCATCTGATACACACACACACACACACACACACACACAATGAGCAATTATCTCATTAAAGCTGTCATATCTCCCGAGATGCCGGGCTGCCAGCTCACACTGAGACACGTTTTGACACACCTGTACCACAGAGAGGCTCCAGCGTGACACAGAGAGCTGAAGAGGAATCCCCTCAACTGAAAGTAAATCCTTTTAGAAGCATTTAATTACTACTCTGTATTCAATCTCTCTCTCCTTCATTCTCTCTGTCTCTCATTGTCTCTCTCCTTCATCCTCTCTCTCCCCCCCCTCTCATTTGCTCTGTTATTTGATCCCTCTCCCTCTCCCTCTCTCTCCCTCTCTCTCTCTCTCCCTCTCCCTCCCTCTCTGGCAGCATGCTGCACATAGTTTTTAGGCATAGGAACATAATGGTAATGGAATGGTGTTTTTTTTTTCCTTATGAGAATCCCATTGAGACACAATGATATTCCATCCCACACACACATCTACCCACATCCCTGTATAACCTCCACACACACAGACACATCAACCCCCATCTCTCTTTAACCTCCACACACATCAACCCCCATCTCTCTATAACCTCCACACACATCAACCCCTATCCCTCCAGAACCTCCACACGCATCAACCCCCATCCCTCTATAACCTCCACACACATCAACCTCCATCTCTCTATAACCTCCACACACATCAACCCCCATCTCTCTATAACCTCCACACACATCAACCCCCATCTCTCTTTAACCTCCACACACATCAACCCCCATCTCTCTATAACCTCCACACACATCAACCCCCATCTCTCTATAACCTCCACACACATCAACCCCCATCTCTCTATAACCTCCACACACATCAACCCCCATCTCTCTTTAACCTCCACACACATCAACCCCCATCTCTCTATAACCTCCACACACATCAACCCCTATCCCTCCAGAACCTCCACACGCATCAACCCCCATCCCTCTATAACCTCCACACACATCAACCTCCATCTCTCTATAACCTCCACACACATCAACCCCCATCTCTCTATAACCTCCACACACATCAACCCCCATCTCTCTTTAACCTCCACACACATCAACCCCCATCTCTCTATAACCTCCACACACATCAACCCCCATCTCTCTATAACCTCCACACACATCAACCCCCATCTCTCTATAACCTCCACACACATCAACCCCCATCTCTCTTTAACCTCCACACACATCAACCCCCATCTCTCTATAACCTCCACACACATCAACCCCCATCTCTCTATAACCTCCACACACATCAACCTCCATCCCTTTATAACCTCCACACACATCAACCTCCATCCCTCTATAACCTCCACACACATCAACCCCCATCCCTCTATAACCTCCACACACACACACACACACACACTCACACACACACATCAACCCCCATCCCTCTATAACCTCCACACACACACACACACACACACACATCTACCCCCACATCCCCGTATAACCTCCACACACACCTCTTAAGACAGAAGGTGAGAGCCTAGCCCTTCGGGGCGGGCCCAGGGAGGTGTAATTGGGGTGAGAGCACATGCAGCAGGTCATTACTCCAAAGCAGATTAAGGCAGGGGGAGAGCCGCTACACTGACACATCCTCTCAGCTCCCAATATATCCCACCTAAATGGACTTGTCTTCGGAAAGACGAATTCCCCCACCCCCGCACCCGCACCGCCAGGTGACGGTGCGCGTGTTTCTGAAGGTCTCCCCATCCGATTGGACTGGCTCCGGCCAGGTGTTTTCATGTAACGAAGTACCGCCGTCCTTCCATGCCGATAAGATCCATTCTTCCAGGGCTGGAAGCTGAAAGGTCACGCGATGGGATTCATTTATAAAGACAACACACACGCTGCGTATAAAGCCCTTTGGAGGCTATGACAGGATCATGATTTGTGTGTTTAGACAGTGAGAATGGAGGTTCTTCAACATTTTCCTGACCCTATTTTAGCAATAGCAAAATGATCCCTCACTTATCCCTTAATGTGGTCTTCATTTCCATTGCCATTAACGTCAAAAGAATTCAAATATTTCACAGAAATGAAATGCGCTCACAGTTGGGGGGGGGGGGGGGGGGGGATCACTTTCGACAAATCTATTTTTGGGGAAGGCAGTGGCAAAGGGAAGGATTTTTGCTATCTCAAGATTTTAAAAGAGCAAACAGCAGTTTGGGCACAATTAAAGACAGAAGATGACACAGGGACATGTGCACTCAACAGTAAAAGTACCATGTGGAGAAGCGATAACCTGCTTGGCACTGAATCAGAATATCACAGTTTGAGGAGAAAGTTTTATGGGAAGGGCTTTGATATTAATCTCCAAACAGACAATTTCCAATCACTGGCTGCCAGAGGTACATTGTGTTATGGTAATGTTTGGGCTGTGAATGTTTGTGTTTTTCATGTTTGGATGGATCAGGCGATAGATTAAAGCACAACCTTCACTTTATGAGAAGCTAAATATGCCTCTGGACAAAAAACAGACGACACATAATACACTGAATTCAGTGTAATTCAACAAAACCCACCCCAGAGCTTTACAAAGGTTTGTAATTTACCACATCATTGATCTTCACACTACACATATTAGTGTAGATAAAATATAATTAAAAATTATGGCACATCTTTTTTATATCTGAACTACGGCATGCATTTTGTATCCTTATAGTAGGGATTAATTACTATATATGGAAGGTATATGGAATATTCAATATACAGTATATTTTATGATTCATGACTTTAGAGCCAGATGGTACAGTGCAGATGACGAGTTTAACAAGGTAATTAGTAATCGTTAGTAATAAACCTATCCTGCCCTAGCATTAGTAAATTAGAAAATGACATGCACGAGAAACGTAAGGTAACATGAACACATAATTAGTTTGTTAGTTCTACCCAATCCTGATCTAGCATTAGTAGTTTTAGTAAATAGACAAATGGAAACAATTAGGGTGTGAATGACAGAAAGAGAGAGAGAGAAAAGGCGGAACGCAAGGTTTGCGGAAAGACATGTAAAAGTGTATGTTTAAACAGTAACCAGTCTACGTAACAATAAACATGAATCAAAACATAACACAAAACGAAACTAAGATGATAGCCACTCAACATAACAAGGTAATATAATCGTAACGAAACATAACTAGACATGACGAGAAAATAAATCGTAACAAGAAATAAACTAAACAACATGACGGACCTAGACTAACATAATACATGATAAGACAATACGTGACTAAGACAAAATGAATAAACATAAAACATGGCAAGACAGACCTGAAACGTGACAGATCCATTCAGGAATTAGTGCAGTTTTAACCCTTTCAGTCCCAAGCCCAATACGAATGCGCTCCACTGAAATCCCAAGGGGTTTTGGCTTTGGTTGAGAAAACTGAGAAACTTTACATTTTAATATGGATTTTACAGTAGTTATGCTTGAGTGCCACTCTTGGGACTGAGAGAGTTCATACATACTCTCCAAATTTTAGGGAACCAAAAGTAAGTGGGTAATTTATCTTAAATAAAGTCATGATATTATGTGCTACGTTGCAAAGTTGCAATGACTACGTGATGGCTGAGACCCATGGACATGGCCAGACAGTCAGTATCTTCCACGAGTCTAAGCCAGGCCAGGACTACAACTGGGGGATTCCTGCCTTCAGTCTCATCCACGGCAAATTCAACTAATGTTCACTTGGATTCAGGTCAGGTGACCAGTCAAGAATATTCCAGTTTTTGACCCTGAGAAACTTCTTTGTTGCTTTAGCTGGGCACCATTGTCCTGCAGCAAGGTGAAGTAACGTCCAATGAGTTTTGAGGCATTTGGTTGTATCTGAGCAGATATGAGGTTTCTGAACACTTTCACTTTCATCCTGCAAACTGTTCCTTTCTTTCTCCACACTTTTCTCTTTCCATCAGTTTGGTACAGTATAGCTCAATACTCATCTGTCTATAAGACTTTGACCTGGTTCTTCTGTTCTTGGCGCTTACCAGCGGTTTACATTTTGCAGTAAACTCTCTGAGGTTATGCTAATGTAGTCTCTTCATTTTAGTCTTTGACACATCTATCCTAGAGAGCGTTTTTGATCTGTCCGACAGTTGGAAAGGGGTTTTTGTTCACAACTGAAAGTATTCTTCAGTGATCTTGCTTCTTAAAAAAGTAAAAGAGCTGATATTGAGACACCCGATGTCTCTGATCAATTTTATTTTCCTCCCGATGATGCTTCACTGCCACTGACAATTATTTGGACCTCATGTCCTCAACAGCAAAAGACTCCAAATAAAATTCCACACCTAGAATCAACTCTAGACCTTTTGTTAGCTTTCTGGTGCACGAATCAATGATGCAATAACACAGAGCTGGCCAAGAAACAGCAGCAAACTGTCCAACGGGGACTGTGAATGAAGAGGGCTGTAATTCCTCCATGGTTCACCCGATATGCTTGTAACTGTCTACAGATTACAGCTGATGACTGTTTTCTTTTTAAATCCAATGCGCTCGAGTACAGAACCAAAACAATAGAATTGTGCCCAAATAATTACGGACTGCACTGTATGCAGAAATAGAAGAAAAAAACGAACATTCCAAACATTACTGTTACAATTTTTGGTGACACTTAAGGTACATGAATTGGCATTAAATAAGGTAGTTGTTAACATTAATTAATTGATTACAGATGCCTTAATTAAGCATAAAATAATGCATTTTGCTGCTAATTCACGTATTAGTAGCGTTGATATTTATACATTTGCAAACCACAGGATAAACTTATAATTAGTTAACCATTACAGTAACTAAGATGATTTGGCATTAGTCAATAGTTGTTAAGATTAATTAATGGGCAAATACTCAAGCAAAGCTGCACAGATGGACTTTTCAGTAGTTACTTAGTTAACAATTACATTAGTTAATGACAATTCATGTAACCTTATTGTAAAATGTTCATTTCAATTCTCCAGGTCAGAGAATATGCTCCTCTCGGAGACCACAGAAGGGAGCTGTACCCAGAAGCCCTCACTCCCAAATGAATGTGTAATTACAGGCCGGGATGACTCAGCTCCCGTACGTTAGACCATTATAGACTCCAGCAGTGTCTCCACGCTCCATAAAAGCGCATCGCCTCTGAGAGAGCCCTTCTGACCTCCACGTCTCCTGAGTGACGGATCCACACTGCTCCCACACTCCCCACACACTCCACAGAAAGACCTCTCATTCAAAACAAATGTCATTCCAGAGCAGTGTTCAGCTTGAGGACCCCAGCTCTCCGCTCGTCTGAATACAGATATTACGCCTTTCAGTTAAAATCTCTGATGCCCTTCACAGTAAATTAGTTTGGCTATTGGGCAGTAACATAAAAATTGGACTAAATTGTATTAAAAAAGAAACATCAAATATATGAACTGGCAATTACAGCTGATCAAAAGAAAAACACAAGAAAAGAAATTACTCATTATTTTATGCACGCATGTTATCGCAAAAAAAGATGTGAATATTAACAGCACATATTGGTGCAACAGGCTCCGCACTTTAAATAGAAAATACTATCAAATAATTGGCTGGTGGCTCGTTCCATGGCCGTGTAGCACAGGGGAAGTATGATGGTTTTGCTCAGAGGTGTAATTGGCTATAGAATAAACACATCGTTTAAAATCAATAAACCTTTTGGCCGCTCCACAGCACAGACTGTTTCCATTCCAGTAAACAGGCTGCAAATCACCCTTTACAACAAATGCAGTGATTAAACATTTGCCTTCATTAAGGTTTTCTTTTTTCATGTTGTGCTTGGGGACTGGTGAGTGGAATTAGCCCTGTCATTTTGCTTGTACATAAAACATCACCCATCCCAGTATGCTATGCCTGGGATGCTTTGGTTCTAAAAAAATGGCCATGGAATGCTTAATTTGGCATTTCTATTTGTAAACTCCTGAGGAACGGTGTCACACCTTCAGGAAAGCCAAGAAGAAAAAGGAACAGTTTGTTTATTCCTGTTTTTAAATGTATTCATTTTCTGTTTTGTCCAGGTTCAAAGTAAAGCAGCACAAAGCAATATGACTTACTCCTAACAAGCAGACTAATTTCAGCTCAAATCTCAGCTTCAGACAACACTGAAAGATCAGTAGCACAGATTCAAGTTAAATTCTCTAGATTGGCCTCAGGGCAAGATGGGTAAAAAGAGGTCAAAACAAAATGCAAAGGGGACTTTACGATGGGAAACATGTCAGTGCAAATGAGTTGAACGGGATGGTACAGGAAGGCCAGAGACAAAGAGTCCTCAGCTCTTCTGTTTTTGAAAAGGAACATGAACGGCTTACAGCTCTCTCTTGTGAGTGTCCGTTCAAGAAAAATGAACACGCTAAAGAAGCATTTATACTGCAGTCAGAAGGACATTCAACTGCATATGTTTATTATTACTAGTCCTATTCAGCAGTTTTCTTCCAGTGATATCAGGAATGGCACTCAGTGGTGTGCTGAGTAAACTGCAGTAAAGGGCATTAAAAGCAATAAAAACATAGCAATAAATAAATGGTAAATGGTAACGGTAATGGTAAATGGTTGGCATTTATATAGCGCCTTTAGCCAAAGCGCTGTACAAGGGGCGACATGGCTCAGGCAGTAAGAGCAGTCGTCTGGCAGTCGGAGGGTTGCTGGTTCGATCCCCTGCCCGGGAGGTGTCGAAGTGTCCCTGAGCAAGACACCTAACCCCCAAATGCTCCTGATGAGCTGGTCGGGGCCTTGCCTGGCAGCCAATCGCCGTCGGTGTGTGTGTGTGAGTGTGTGTATGAATGGGTGAATGGAGAAGCATCAATTGTACAGCACTTTGGATAAAGGCGCTATATAAATGCCTGCCATTTACCATTTACAATTGATGCTTCTCATTCAGCCATTCATACATGCACTCACACAACAACGCCGATTGGCTGCCATGCTAGGTACCAACCAGCTAGCCAAATAGCTGGTCACCAAGAGTTCAAAATCAAAATTCAGTAGTCCTCCAGTGCTTTGTGACCCTGCGTGAAATAAAAACTTTTTTCTGTTTTACCATATGCGTTTATATTCTTCGCTGATATTTTCTTTTCTATTACAGATTAATGATTAAAAGGAATGTGAGTAATTGGCTTTGTTTTGAGAGAACCACCATCTGGTACCAGATAATTAATGAGTTCAGCAACTATTTTGTCATGAGTGATTAAACGTTTGAAATTTCCATATTGCAACACAGAAGGTTCCTTGCCTAGAAGACCTGAGTGCTACAGTGTTAACTGACGGCACTGTAGCAGACACCGATTCTGTTTTTCAGAATGAAATACTGTACCTCTGCCCTCTTTCTATTTACTGTTCCCACATTTAATGGGAGGAGGGAATACACAAAACAAGCTGTGGGTTTTACATTTTATTGTGTCATTTATTTAGCCTGTCTCTGGTTCACCTCTACACTGCCAGCAAAAATGAACAAGGAGCAACTGAAGGTTCTCTCAGAAGGCATGTACTCCCACAATAGGTCACCATCTTTGTCCCTTCAATGTCTTTTCTGTAAAGTGAAAATACAGGTATGGACTATCAAATATCCATAGAGTGGTATGAATGCAAATATTTGAATCAAGGGAAAGCAGGTCTTTTTTTATTCTACTAATGTACTATTTCTAAAAAATGACAGCATCTTAATGCCTGTTGGACTGGGCAGTTATATATTGTATTATATTAATTTAACAGATGCGCGGTTTATGAAAGTGACTCTAGGAGGAACAAGTGTGTTCAGCTGATTACTTTGTGCAATAGCGCCAGACCTGCCTAATAACCTTCTCAGTTCTATATAACTGATAATGTACATTTACTCCAGGGTCCTAACTGCCTTCCCTCAGCCGTTAATTGACTTACATGATCCAGACTTGCGTCAGTGCATCTCTTACGGGAAGCACGTGTGAATAAACACGGTACAAGAGGGGAACTGAACGGATTCGCCCCTAAACCTGTTTGCTGACCGCGATCGCTGAAAGGCGGTGAAGCAGGGTTTTTTCCACTCTAATCTTCAGTATTTATTTCCTTCAGCCCACACAGACTCCAAAGTCAACAGAGAGGAGGATATAACGGGCATGTCTGCCCGGATCGGCCTGCTTCTGTTAAGAATGCCAATCAGCCCAGGCTCATCAGTGGACTGAGGGAACAGACTTGGGGAGTACGACGAAAACGCGTGTGAAGTCGCCCCCTCGACTCACATTATCTGCCTTGTACGTAAATCTGCGTGTGTCTGTTCGAGTGTTGGCGTGTTTGTGTAAGCACGTGTAAGGTGTGTGTGTGTGTGTGTGAGAGACACATTTCTCTTCCTGAACTCAACGTGGAGAAGGCAGAATGAAGGTGACTGAAACCTTGCTGAGAGCCCGATAGCATTCCGGATCATTCCTCAGCGCAGGCAGACTGAAGCTGACATTTATAAAGCTCAGAGAGCAGGGACAGGCAGCAGCTGAAGCCCAAGGTTGTGCGACGAACAGAAAGAGGAGACGGCTGTTTACAGTCCCTAATGCAATTCCACATAATCAATCACACGCGGGACAACAAAACCAGGCTGAACACGCAATACCGCATTCTTTTCATCTCATCGAACGGCGCCTAATGCCATCCATGTAATCCTGAGACACGGAACAAACAAAGAAAAAAATTTAAAAGACAAGTTAAAGTAGAAATCGGGCAACAGAACAGACAGCAGCTTTTAAAGGTGGGATACAGGAAATCTCCACATCTCAGCCACCAACTTTCATCTGGAACAATCCACTTGTACTACATTGAACCTCACGCCTAACGGGTCTTAACCTTTTCCCTTGGATTTGATGTTTTTTTTACTGGCCTATAAAACACCAAAAAGTGTTTTGTCTATGTTTTCAGCACATAGTCATTATTTTTCTCCTGTTCTTGTTCTTCACGCATCTCTATAATGTATCATTGTGACAGGGGAAAAGCCTGGTAATGCAGTCTGTTCAGTTTGTCGGGAAGCAGTGATTATGCAGATAGGTTGCACTGTAACTGGTTGCATTGTCATTGCCTCCTGTTGGCTAGTCCATAGTGAAGCCTTTGAATGGTCTTGCAATGGTCTAGAAATTGTAGGTTCTACATACAGTGGATCTCAGCTTTAGAATAAAACTTGCAGCAAGTTTCCACCTGAAATGATATTAAAAGTTGCTCAAACAAAATGAGGACAGATTTTGTGTCTTCTGGGACTGAAAATAAATACTTGTTTGGGTTACTACCACCGTATTCATATCATAAGAGCCCATCTTACCGGCAAATTTAGATTCATTTCATGAGGATAAGATGTATACAAACCATCCATTCTCATATCACCATAAAGCACAAAACACCTCATCCACAGGTCCTTTCAGAGACCAAGAAAGAAAATTGAGGCGCGGAAGCGCTGATGATGCTCACAGGCAAACCAATGACTGCTTTCCACACAAAGCAGAATGGCAGGGCAATCAGCTCTGATCTGAGGTCAGCTGCATCTTTCACTCCTGACGTCATGTAGTGTTTGGCCATCTGGTGTCTTGCCTTAGTGGGTCCAGTGCAGCAGGAGCCCAGCGGACCCCTGGGTGGAGTAAACCCTACCCTCTCCCTGGCAGGACCTGGCCGATCGTGTCCTTAAGCAAACCGACGCCTGTCCTTCACTTTGATTCACAAATAAATGTGAATTATTTCCTTTTCCAAACACACACAAGCACGCACCCATGCGCATACACAAAGTTTGGCGAACCGTGAAACCGTTTGTGGGGTTTGAATATTGACATCCCTATGTGTGTGTGTGACAGTTAAGGGCAGATGCTAAACTGACTAAATCCAAAACTTTTTCATCACTGTGGACTCCCTGGTCACAGTCTGAACTCAGACCCATGATCAACCACCTTCAACCCCCATGTAAACCAATATACACAACAGCAGCAAGTCCACAAAACAATCCAAAGTCACATTCGTTACATCTGTAATATGCGAACTTACACACCAATAAAATGCAAATAATTACTTGAACCAGATTTGGCGGCCTTAGTATTGACTTAGATATCAACTCTTAGCCACTTTGTATGGGTCTGCACCATACAGCGGGCTGCCGATGACAGTGATGCGTAGACGAGTTTGCTGAAATTGCCAGCCCGCTCTCATGGGACGTGGAGGTGGAAGAGGAGGCATAGAGGGTGAATGCACAAGAGCACGGAGGCAGTGAAACAATCCAATCCCGCAGCTCCAAGGTGATCAACTCCGCTCCCATCAAAACAACCACACAGAGGCATCCCTGAATACAAATGTGCGAGAAGACGTGTTCTTTAATTTCACAATGAAACCTATGGCGCTTAACTGTGTCCCATGACAACCCCTGAGCCCGGGGGCATATACCTGCTTTCATCAGACTCGAACACCGCTCACTAGTAATGGGGTATGAATAAACACCATAAGGAATCAGAATCAATACACGCCATCAAAGTATCGATCTTTCACCCCCTTTAATGTAAACAACGAGTAGTGTTATTGCAACTGCATGAAAGATCAGTATACATAAGAGATTCATAACAAAATAACTGAATTAAGCATGAAAACAATATACAACACAGTGCAAAGTCTTAGGCACCGGTACACCATTCTGTACAGAATTTTAGGTTATTACATGAAATTATATTACAGTGTCATACTAGGTGTGGACAGAAGGAAATATGCTCAACCCTTGTATTGGAGAATCAATCCCAGAGTTCTCCATTGTACCAACGGAACTGAGCTAATTACACAGTATCTTAGCCATATCTTACCGAACGTCCTGGGACCTGCATCTCATCAAAACTTATTTGACCTTTGAAAGAGTGTCATTTAAGGTGTAAGAAAATAAATGTGTGAAAAAGCGGATATAGTAATATCCTTTTAAGGAAACACAACAAACTTCCCCAAGAGATCGTCAATCAGCCCAGCAAGCACAAAGTGTGTTGCTATTTTTAACAATCGTGGCTACATTGCGAATAGATTCTGATGTTGCAACCCCACACGATAATGACGGTATAATATTTCAACAACTTTTCACAACCCAAAATAATATTTTCTGTCGAGTTGAGAGGAGACACTTTAAACGAGACGCTGACCCAGTCGTTCCACTCCATTCATTTAGAAAAGTGAAGCTTCCTAATCAGAACCAAAGCGATTAGCGCTCCACACCTCACGGCCCAGGATCAGCCAATGGGAGCTCCTCAAGTCCCCATTCACATTTACATATGCAAAACCAGCCCTAATCAGTTCAGAGTACAGTTGATTTGTGGATGGATATCTATGTAAATAATTGTGAATACATTTCACAAAATTAACCACTATACTACGCATCTTGCTTTCTGTGTACATATACAGAGTATAATATTATGTACAACTTTTCCAGTAATTTCATCAAGAAACTTGTACATAAAATGTGTACAAGCTGCTTTTTGAAGTATTCTCTTGCCTTAATCCACGACGGCTGAAAGCTGTTCTACCACCGGAATCTTCTGTAAGGACCAAGAATATCCTTTCTACTTCCTACACACATCCTTCACTACACTCACAACTGTCTGGGCCAACATGCACTAAAACTGCAACAATATCAAAAGAACCCAGAAAGTGAGCTATCCTTTTTCGCACACAGGGCGAGGCAAACTATGAGATTTATTGCAGTACAAGGCTATCTAATGCAATCTGAAAGAAACTTCCTAATCTACAAATTGGGACACTGATTAATAGACCACAAGGGTCAATGCCTTATGGGGTAGAACAGAAAATTTTAAAAATGCACTTTGAGAATTATAACTGACATATAACTGACGTATACCCAAATTACTCCATAGGGACTGACCCAAAATAAGCACCCACTCCTGCTGTCCTTATTTTGGGCTACCCCCTGCAAAGCAGTCTGGGTAAAGACCCTCCTGTAGACAGGGTGTCAGTCTTCATCCACTGATAAAGCCATCCTGTGACAGAGTGGGCGGGGTTGGCCGGGCTCAGAGTGATGTTGTATATAACAGCTGCCCCCTGCAAGATCGCCATTCAGCAATAAATACAGCCCTGCCCAATTCAACGGAGCCCCCAATACCACCCTGTCATCTGACCCACTGGGTAGGAGTTAAGGCAATCTTGGCAACAGCTTCTCACACACACTGAATGTAAATGACACAGAAGAGGAAGAAACGTAGTGCCCTGAAGTTTTATTTCTTTAAAGGTACAATAGGTAAGCTTTTTGGGTTAAAACGTTGTTACAAGACCATTGTAAATCCCTTCCTATCATTGAAAAGGCTCACTGACATGTTGACTCACCCTCTGCCTGTGTTTATAGTCCTTAAATTCGGGTTTCTAAATATGCAGTTGACGGGCCGGCACTCTGTAGCAAAACATTGTATAGCTGTGGAATAATTCAAACTCATTGCTTGAAAATTGGTTCTAACTGCCACAGCCAATGTCGTTTCAACATCAGTGCATTCACAGAGAAGGGGTGGGATAAACAGTGTTGTAGTTTGAGTGTGTTTGTTGCAATTCCTCTCTTGACCGTTAGAAGTCCGAAATGAGCTATTGTACCTTTAACTCCAGAGGCAGATTTATACTGCATTAAATAGCAATACATTCTGAAAGAAGGGCTACAGATGTTGGCACAATAGTCTATTCTAAAATGCTGCACTAATCAAACCATGGAAGAAGCTAATGATTTTGGGAGCGCAAACACTGTAACATTTAAGAGTGACAAATGCCACCCTCCACATTTTCCTCTTGAATAATTGCAAACATTTTTTCATTGTCGTCTGAAATACGGTTTGGCTAGTTCAGCAATCATCAAAATTAACTCACCAAATGGTCTGTGAAGAAAAAAGCTTTTTATTTGCAAGTCAAAGTGAACTGGGGGTCATGGACTAAAATCCCACATTACATGGAGCTTGATAAGGGCTTATCATCTCCCTGTCTCTCATAGGAAAAGACCAGTGACCCAGAGGACAGGCGTTTCCACGTTCAGTGTGCCCTTCATTCACAACTGAGCACTTAAACTGGGCCCTTCATTCATAACTGAACGCTTAGTGTGCTCTCCATTCATAACTGATCACATTCAGGAAGTGTGCCTTGAATTCATAACTGAATACAAAGTGTGCCCTTCATTTAAGACTGAAGACAAAGTAAGCCCTTGATTTAGAACTGAATACAAATGTGCCCTCCATTTATATCTGAATGCAAAGTGTGCCCTTCATTTATATCTGAATACAAAGTGTGCCCTTCATTTATAACTAAACACATAAAGGAACTTTATGTATAACTGAATACATAAACAAAGTGTGCCTTTCATTGTTCAGCTAAATGCAATTTGAAAGTGCGGCACTTACTGTGGCTCGACCGCTTAAGTATCGCCCCCTTTTATTAACACAAGCTTGAAAATGACATACCAAAAATGAAATGGCTACTAATCTTGAACAATTTTCAGGCAGAATCCTGGTCTCTTCTGAAAGGTAACCCTTTGGGGATTGTTTTTCAAGAGTCAGAATTACTCTAAATATTACCTAAACAAAGTTACAGAAGCTCAAACACAGGTCGAAGCTTTTGAGTGGATACAAATGATTGTGGCTGTGTCTGGTGGGCTTAGAAACACAATGGAGCGACAGCCACAACACTGGACAAACCCAAACCTTTCAAATCAGATGTATATCTACGCATTTGTACAAAAAGGTCTGGAATAATAATATCATTGGGAATGATATTATGGGTCTTATTAGGTGTAAAATACAATCACACACCCCTTACTGTTCCCTCTCAACCTCCCTCTCGTTGTGTTCTCCTCAGGCAGCAACAGGACAAGAAGATCATAAAATAATTACAATAATTACAGTAATAATATCTTTAAAAAATATATATTGATTGAAGTCAATATATTGTCAAACACATTCCACAATTTCACATGATAGTCATTATTCAAAAGCAGGCTTTCTCCGTACTTATAAGCATACTGAATAATAATAAAATATTTTTAGAATGTATTTAGATGCTCACCGATATGAAATGCAGTCATGTCACTGAAAATGCCCTCTATTGTGGAGTCAAAGGTGTTTTCACTATCTTCCTCAGAAATATTCACTCAGACAAGAGATTCCTTGGAAGTCCTCCAAAGGAAGTCCTCGATTGAGACTTAGGCATTGCAAAATATATTTTTTTTAATTTGCCGAAGCGTAACAGTCTCAGTGCGCATACTGAAAATACTACGGTTTTGTTATGCTGGAAAAAAAAATTCTGTCTTGTTTTATGCAAGCTTAACAAACTACACCACTGAAACTAAAATGATTCTCAGTCATCACAACACCATACCCCTAGCCAGTTGTATGCTTAACAGAAGCTATATTGGATTTTCTTGCTCATGGATGGGGGGGGGGGTGCCTATACTGACCAACAGCATGACTGATACAGGTCAGATAAGCTCATACATGGACTTACCGTGTTCCAGAGAACCTATAAAAAAGTTGATGATCACACAAGTACTTTTGTAGAAGTATGCAATGGTGAAATGGACTACAATGATAATTCCTCCTGGGAAATTCTAAGTAAACTGTTGTCGCTAAAGCAATGGCATCTTAAAATAAGTTATACAGATAGAACCGTGAGTTAACGCATATCCTGTTACCATAGTGATTGAAAATCGCACCGTGGAAAAAGATTTCATGCAAAAACACCCACACCAGCCCAACCATGGTACTCTTAAAAAGCTACTGTTATTCTGGGGGAAAAAAAAGCATTTTAGGTACTTTTATTCTGGAAGTGAAACATCACACCGTGAATGCAGGTGTTCTACAGGAAGAATCCAGTTGTGCTGTGCCTCTGTGGAGCAGGGAAAGCCATAATAAAAGCGCTGAGTGTGCACCTCCATCTGACTACTTGTGCCACCATCAAAACTAACAGATTGCACTCATAACACATATTTTAAGATGTGCGCTCAATTGCCTTTAAAAGACTTATTGGGTTTCCAGCCCACTTCCTTTAGCTCAGTGAATTAAATATAATTAATGAGGTGTAAATGTTCATTTGCCAATTGAATTCAATTTCCAGTTAACTTTAAAGACCTATCGATGTTTCTGGCTGACTGGACCACGTCAGGGACCACATAACTCCTTTCAGTGAAAACACAATTAACTGTGAGGGATTTTATACACTGTATGTTTGATCCAATTGATTTTTCAGACTCTTCAGTTCAGTGGCCTCACAGGAGGTTTTAGGCTCAGTTCCTGGTCCGGTTTAAGCGTGGATAATAACTGGGACCAGGGCAAGGCCTCTGTTTCCCCACGCGGCCACAGTTATTAAAGCCATGCCACATCAGTACAAGCAATCAAAGTGATCTGACCTCTTTCTGCCATCAGTAATCCAAACACAACATGCTGCCTGACTGTAAACACTATCGCTGTCGCACACAAGAACAGTGATCTGATTCGAGCCATGTTCGTTTCCTGTGTATTCAAAAGCAGCATTTAATGCGGTTCAATACTTAATTGCAGTCAAATTCACAGCGAAGAAACAAGCTAAGACAATAAACATTAGCATCGGGGAGGTTATTAATATTATCCTGCTTATCTGTAAATATGGGTCGTGCACACCACCTTCAACTTGACCCATACCTATTTAGTCTCATCCTGCCTGACCTTTGGCTATATGGTAATTGCACTGTAATTGACTGACTAATCACATGGTCCTCCATAGGAAAGCAGGTTCAATAGTTAATGCATACGTTTTCCTACAAAGTCACTTGTGTTCCCTTGGGACAGGTGCATTAGCATGGTTAAGCTCTGAGCAATTCTGTGAAAGTTCATTAGATTAATGAAAATCTACTGCCGCAACCTAAGCAAATGTATTATGTTTGATCACAAGATATCAAAATCGGAATGCATCAAAAAATATAAATACACATTATGTACACTCGTGTGCGCACACACATACTGTATGTGCACGCACACACACGCACAAGCACATGCACACACAAATACATGCACAAACACACACACAGACACAAGCAAACACAAAAACACAAACACACGCATGCACACATACACATGCATGCTGAATGTGCACACACACACACGCACATGCACAAACACACGCACACACACACACACACACACACAAACACAAACAAACAAACAAGCACGCACACACACACAAATGCACACAAACGCACACAAACACACAGGCACACAGGCACACAGGCACACAGACACACAGACAAACACGCATACACACACACACACACACACACTCAGAGCAGGCCAGTTCCCTGACATTGACAACATGATGGAAACCATGGCTGCCTCCATTTCCCACACAGTCCTGAGAACACATAGTTCCTGTCCCTGACTGCATGCAATGTTTTCGTTCAGTCATACTGCTGATAAAGAAGAAAAATCACCGTCGCATTTAAAGCATGTTAGATATTCATAATTAGGGATTAACGTCTCTAATATTAACTATGGACAGGCTATATTTATGCATATTTTATGTATTCCTTGTGATGTGTTGCCACAGATGTACGTACATGTTCAAGCAGTTTATTGCCAACAGCTTTTATCGCTTCCCTTACACAGCCTTCCGATATCTCAGGTCTCATATCAGAGTCCATTTCTCACTGAAAAAGATGCAGGGCGGTAAAAGGTAATGATGTTTTATAAAAACACCGGGAGCCTGACTGAGCCCTTTTGTCCATGAGGGGCACAGGGGGACATCCACAGCCAGGCTATGCCCATAGGGATCAGAGGACAAACAGGGCAAAAGAAAAGTTTGGAGCAGAAGTGCCAAACCTTTCAGGAGAGACATGCTTGGCTTGGCACTCTCATCAATCCTCAGTCAGGTGCTACTGCGATCAATCAGGGCACGCCCTCTCATGTACAATAGATCAATTGACACTGAGAGGCAGGAGATTCCACTCTTCCTCAGACCGCTGACAGTGTACAGACCGTGAAAAAGCTTTGAAACTGGACCGGCTTGGTTTTTGACATAGTAAATTATCCTTGCGCAACAAAACTTTTAATGCTTTAACCCTCAAACGACCAAAAACACAGTTAAGGCAGTCCAAATACATCCACTAAAAGCTCATAACGAGTCACCAGCTACAATAAGTGGTAGCCTACAGGCTCTTGGCAGCCGTCGAGATAGAATACTGACACTATGTTTGAAAGGAATGAGACAGAAATAGTGTTTTTTTTAAACGTGTGTAATTGGACTGAATAAAGAAACATCAGTGTATGTGACAACGTTTTGGCAAACGGTCGACTAGGCTAAGACGTGGCGTAAGTATGAATTGCGCAATTGAACAAAGACAAGGCTTTAGTTTTAAACTAACTTGTTACAAAGTGACATTTAGTGTGGACTTTAAACGCTAACTTGTGATCAAATTTACATATCTACTGTTATACAATGCAACAGGCTGCAGATATTCAGATTGTCAGTGGAATGGTGGGAAATGTAGGAATAATGCTACAGATGTCATTTTCTAATGTGTGGTGATCTAAGCACTGTGTTTAATGAGCAATATTCTCCCCATTTTGCTCATCTTTAACAATACTGCTATTGTGAATTATTTAACAACTTTTTACTTATGTACCAGTCATATCTCATTAAAACGTGTGCATTCTCTTCCAGTGACTCGATTTCAGGCCAGTAAAAGCGCAGCCCCAATAGCTGTCTTTTGTTAAACATGGGAATGCATACGGATGGCAATATTTTTCCGGAGGGCCATAATTAATGATGCACGGCGCAGTGTGATGAAAGTTGTGCTGCGTATATGAAATAACAGAAACCAGAGAGAGTGAGACAAAGATCATGGGAGTGAGAAAGAGTGATATTGAGAGAGAGAGAGAGAGAGAGAGAGAGAGATACAAAATATACAAAATATGAAAAGTAAGACAAGGGACATTTTGGGTGTAATTATTTCAGTAGAGCCTGGATAATATTACATTTTCAGTCTAATGTATTTGCTGAACAGATGCATTGCAGGCTAAGTACACTACTCTAGGCCCAGAAACCACTTATGTAATGAGTCTAAATTACCTGTGGGTATGAGTGTGTGAGTGAATGGTGTGTGTGCCCTGCGATGGACTGGTGACCTGTCCAGGGTGTATTCCTGCCTTTCGCCCAATGTATGCTGGGATAGGCTCCAGCCCCCCTGTGACCCTGTTCAGGATAAGCGGGTTAAGATAATGGATGGATAATAATAATAATAATAATAATAATAATAATAATAATGTGGGTTTTCCTCTGGGTACTCTGGTTTCATCCCACCATACAAACACATGCATGTTAGGCAACTTGGGGGGGCATTAACAGGGCATTGCCGCAAAAGAGCATGTGTGCTCAGTCAACTTACCCTGTATAAATAAAGGTTAATAATAATAATAATAATAACAATAACAATAATAATAATAATAAATAATAATAATGTTCATATTGTTCATATGGCAGTGTATATCATTCTATTGTGTTTTTAGATATAAATATAATCCATTTATTAGATTAATCAAATAGGCCCTAGTCTTTTTCCTTGTTGTACTCTTAGCATTTGAAATGATACTTCCCTCTCGGGTCTTTCAGTGCACTTATCCCTGATTATGGGTATGTACTTTGTTGTACCTCGCTCTGGATAAGTGCGTCTGCCAAATGCCAATAATGTAATGTAAAGTAATAATAATAAACGGGAATTATTCCAAACGCAATGAGCATTGATTTATCCTTTGTGCTTTGAAAACTGGGGAAGGGAATTATAGTCAATACAGCGTGACCAATCCTGACTACTCCTCCCCTTGGGGAGTGGCTTCCTCATCTGGCCCCTCCCTGTGGGCGTGTCCTATCAGACTCACTCCAGGGCTACAGGTACCTAATGAGAGCACCTGCACCGACCGCCTCCCTGAGCCACCAGCTATATGGAGGATATCCTCAGTCAGCTTTACCCACAACCTCTGTCTAATAGGGGCCTCCTGTATCAACAGCGCATTTCCATGTCCTTCAGACAATTTCCACATGCACCAGGCCATATGGTGTTATTAGCTCTGAAAGTTATTCACAGAAGGTGATTAATGAAAGGCCATTTTTTAGAAAATGCACTCTTTAACAATCCAAAACAGTTCTGTCACCGAATAGGACTCAGGGCACACACCAACAATGAACGCAGACGCCGTGCGGAAGAGCGCTTTTGTGTGCATACGGAGACCACCAGGCACAGAAAATGGGCAACAGCGCATTGCCAGCTAATTAATCTCCTGATAAAACTGAGAGGGGCCAGTTCCATCCTGCTGGATGGCAAGGAACCTATGTATCTTTGGTCTAGTAATTAAATATCTTTACAATTTCATACATGTTAGCACTACTATGCATATTGTTTCATAGGAATGCTTCTTGAAGAGACTTGAAAGAGCTAGGCATCGCCCTAAGGCCATGAACACACAGGAAGAACACAAATGTTTCTTTTTTGGGGGGGGAAACAAGCGGGTACCGTCAATATTGTCCTCTGGCACTGTGATCCCTCAGCAGTAGCATTCATCCCACCAACCTGCCCCTGAGCAACACAGGAAGGGTTACGAAGCTTTTACACTTGGACCTCAAAACTAAACGGAAAACCCAAAGGAAGATATTCAATTAAATGGGAGCACAGAACAGCACAAGAATAAAATAAAAAAGAAACACAATGTTCACCACAAACCCTGAGGTAAGGAAATGTAAATATAAATCACCACTATACTGTGTATAGGGAGAAACGTGAAATCAGCTTCAGAAATCATAGTATGGGATATGACTCACTTCCAAATGTGGAACATAAGATCATTCTGTTTTTGATGCTGATAATGTTTATCTATTACTATCAGTGAACCAACACGCATGTTGCTAATGTTTATGTATTACTATCAGTTAACCAATAAGCATGCTGCTAATGTTTATTCATTACTATCAGTTAACCAATAAGCATGCTGTTCACGTTCATCAGTGGACCAATACACATACTGCTCACAGCAACACACTGTCCTATTGACTATGAATATGAAATATGAATATTGGCTTTGATGTTTGGCTGGTACATCTGCCAGTCAGGGTTGAATTTGGCTTTCCTTCCTGTCTGTACCTGTCCTGTCCTTTCAAGTTTAGAGTCTGCAGCTCTGAAATACTATCTCAAAGTACACAACCGCTCTGTCATTTTGGATGGCTATCAATGCCCTGCCTACTTGCCAAATTCACAAAAAATACTGAAAATAACAGCTTGCCAATTGAAAAAGAAAATCTAAGCAAATGACTGATCTGAGTTCAGTGATGCTGTCCTTTTGGGCAATATCTGGTAATGACATCATTAGCACTGTTGTGTTTTTGGAAGCAGCTGGCCTTGTAACCATCACTCAGTGCTGTGGCGTCCTGCAAATAAGCACTTACTCGCACATGTCACCAAATATTTATGATAATAGGCCTAATTAAATCACTGAGTAAATTCAACATTTTACACGGAACTGTCATGCCAAAAGCCCCAAATTAAACTGACATTATGCGGTTGTTGAGCACAATGCAATTACGCTGGTAAATATGACACAAGCACATAAATAAAGCGCACATCTGTTAAAGGTTAGTGTCCTGCTTTTGCGTTCTGCAGCAGATGCGGTCCTCCGTCTCTGCGGTGTCACTACCATTCATCCCCCTGCAGGCAGCCCGCTGCACAACAGCGTCTAATGTCTGCCCGGCCCTCCGAGACGGAGGGGAGGAGACACGTGTCCTCAGCTGGATGGATGCTGGCGAACATCCGTTAGGACATGCAGTGTTCACTCACTCTTTGAGCTGCTTATTACTAACGGTTTACATCAACACAATGTTAAAAACACACAGTACTACAGGAGAGCCAGGGACTATTCTAAACCCTACAACCCATGCATTAATACAGGAGAGCCAGTGACTATTCTAAACCCTACAACCCACGCATTAATACAGGAGAGCTAGTGACTATTTTATACCCTACAGACTAGACACAGTACTATAGGAGAGCCAGTAACTATTCTAAAGCCTACAAACCATGCATTAATACAGGAGAGCTAGTGACTATTTTATACCCTACAACCCATGCATTAATAAAGGAGAGCTAGTGACTATTTTATACCCTACAGACCAGACACAGTACTATAGGAGAGCCAGTAACTATTCTAAAGCCTAGAAACCATGCATTAATACAGGAGAGCCAGTGACTATTTTATACCCTACAGGCCAGACACAGTACTACAGGAGGACCACTGACTATTCTAAACCCTACAGCCCACATACAGTATTACAGGAGAGACAGTGACTGTTTTACACCCTACATGTTACACACAGTACAATAAGGTGAGTATTTTACACCCAATAGGCCACACACAGTACTACAGGACAGCCAGCACTAATTGTGGAAAAAGCATATCCCTCAATGATCTGAAGGTGCTTGGCGCATCGCTGAAATGAGCGAATGTGGTGATAGCTATGGGAACCCAGGCAGCTTAAACACACCCAGCCCGTGTCCCACTGAATACACTCAGGGGCTATAGTGTTTATTTGATATTATCGCCATCTAAAGAGAGTACGTAAACAAGTTTGAGCAGGTCTGATCGGAGGCTGGTGAAGGCTTGTGAAGAGGAGGCACAGGTCTGCACAGCGGAGGTCAGAGACTGTGCCGGGGCAGTGTCCGGCTGGGAAGTGATAACAGGGGGATAGCATTCCCAGCAGGAGAGCAGGATCTGGACCAGGAGCCGGGAAGAGATAAGACTCTGGAGACCGCTGAAGGTTAGCCTGCAGGAGCAGATACAGTGACTGAAGTGACAGTCTCTGTCAGAGTTCATCATCCATTCATCTATGACAACATACTGGTTCCTTCAGCTCTGGACTGGAACCAAACGGTTTTTTAAGTCTGAGAGGTGCCAGTAGGTAAAGGGGGTCTGTCTTCCAGTGAAGTTTGAAGATTTGACAGTGTGACAGAGCGTGTGTGTGTGTGTGTGTGTGTGTGTGTGTGTGTAGATGTGTGTGGACATTAACCTTTACATTTTGTCACACATCGCTTCAAGTTTTAAAGCCACACGTGAGAGATCACATCACACGATTTGAAATTGACACTTCGCTTTTCCAATTTTCGTTTTAGCACAAATTTTGCTCTGCCTACAAGTGTGACTCCTGAGCATTTGGCATTAGCCATGGAGGCCTGGGGCCAGGTTATAAATACGCTGGATTTCCCAGGGTGATGAAATGATTAAGATGCAGCTCCCCGGCACTCCGGGGTGTAGGCCAGGCACGGGCAGACAGGATGACCAGAGGGGAGAAGCTCTGCTGAACGATCATCACCTCTAACACGCGTATAATCACACAGGCCTCACTTAGCACCGACAGCTATTTACAAAAGCAATTTGGGGGATCCAGGGTCCTGAGTAAACACCAGACTAAATTCAAAATTATTATGAAAATGTTCCAATCATTTGACAGCAGTATACCTGCAGGTTACAGGAATTTCAAATTCAGAACATGTTGCAACATTTTAATGTTTAAAATATGGTCAACACAATGCTGGGTATTCTGAGATTAGGAATGCATATACCATAAATCTACTCTTATCTAATCTCATTATTTATTATTATTAATTATTATTATTATTATTATTATTATTATTATTATTATTATTATTACTGGCTCATTTGTATTTGACCCCGGTGAAGTAAAGGCATGCAAAGGCACATATCCAGCCATTGCTGTAATAAAAAAAAGTTTTTTTTAAATGTAAACATTTTTTAAAATATATGTCATGTTTTTATTTAACAAAATATATTTTGCTAGGATTCTTTAGGTGCCTATGGTGACAGCAGACAGCCATTATAGGCCATGACGGTTCCAATGTTTATTTTTCCCAGCATTAATTAGTTACCCAGTAGGGCTCACTTATACATTCCTATAGAGTTAGAGACTGACCCAGTTCTACCCCTGAATTCCCACGTTAATATAACATATCCTATTCCTGATAAGGATTTGATTGGCAAAATAAAGCAGGATTTTTCATGGATTAGTATCAGTATTACAAAAAGACATCTGATCATTATTAGTACGATGTAAGGCATAACATGCAGATGGATTTATACCTGTAATATGGCTTAATACTGGGAAAAAGTGATTGTTAAATGTATCATTGGATTGCAGGAGATATTGAAGGAGATATTATGTAAAAGTTGTTTCTGGACTTTATTACATTTATGAAGTAATATAATGTACAGGTGTTTATATAAACTCAGTGACGCTTTATTAGGTATTCATTAGACATATTTTTTTGGACTTATTGGTCCTGCAGACTTCTGTTTCTGCTTTTGTAACCCATCTACTTCAAGGCTCAACATGTTGTGTGCTCAGAGACACTCTTCTGTATACCACTGTTGTAATGTTGTTAATTGAGTTATGATCACCTTCCTGTCAGCTTGAACCAGTCTGCCCATTCTCTTATTTTTACCCACAGAACTGCTGCTCACTGGATGTTTTTTCTGTGTTTCCATTAAGAAACTGAAATATGCCAAAATATACTAACTTTATATATTATATATAATATTTAAATATACAATTTTTTCTTGCAGCTACCATATCTGCTCTGTGAGAGGTGGAACAAAAAAGTAAGTTGTCTGGGTTTCGAATTTTATGCCAAAATAGCAATCGGATTTCAATCTGGCTAACCAGAGTCGCATCTGTCTACCAAGTGTAAATACAATGCAGTTAAATCATATCCGGATACTATC
This sequence comes from Conger conger, assembly GCF_963514075.1. NCBI lineage: Eukaryota > Metazoa > Chordata > Actinopteri > Anguilliformes > Congridae > Conger > Conger conger. The sequence continues at coordinate 7,607,349 of NC_083777.1, forward strand.
TAGATACAAGTCACATGAAACCATCGAGTGATCACATTTCTTTCCCATTCTCATGTTTGGTCTAAACAACAAATTAACCTCATGACCATCTTTTTATGCATCGAGTCGCTGCCACATGATTGGCTGATTCGATATTTGCATTAACAAGCTGGTGTATGGGTGTGCCTAATAAAGTGGAGTATGTGTGTGTGTGTGTGTGCGTGTGTGCGTGTGTGTATGTGCATCTGAGAGAGAGAGAAGAGAGAGAATGTATGTGTTAAAACAGGCCTGCTTTAAAAATAGATGGAGATCTACAAAATAAATAAAAAAATTAAAAAGAGTGATACACCATGAATAATGGAACTGTGAAACCAGATCCAAAAAAAATATTATTTCAGTTTTAGTTCATGTTTCAGACCAACCCAGACAGTTCACTGTACTTGCATTTAGCAGATGCTCAGAGCAACTTACAGCACAAACGCGAGTACAAAGCTCGGGAATAAAAGCACAACAGTTCCCTAGAGGATGGATGCGCAGTCGCGAGACAGTCTGCGATCGCAAGAAGTGCAGACTCCATTGAGAACTTATCACCTACCTCACTGAACAATCGTTAAATAAACAAGAACAAAACTACCCAACATGAGCATTACTTAACATTAAATCAACAGCAGCAAAAACATCTCAGAAGGCTCTGAAAGTGAACTAAACCTACTCTGGGGTCAGTGATCAGTACAACACAACCACCTGTTCTAGTCCTTCCCATAAACACAAACACTGGTAACACGACATCCCTGCACAATCTATTTTGAACCTGCTTGAAGCGTACTCTCTTATTTCTTTCATCAGCTACTCTCGTGTGATGCAGGGTGAACATCTTTCATTCAAGCGCAATCATTTACAACATCTGACATTTTAGCTACGTTTATAAATAAGCTCATGATTGCTAGCTGATGCACGGACTGCGCTGTCCCAACATGAAGCCTTTTATACGGCTTCTACGAGCGACTCGGACACAGCTCATTAGATTAAATGAGCCGCTGTAATTGGTGACAACACCAGGCTTTTTATACAATGAATTTGAAAAGCATCAGGGGTGTTTTTTTTTTTTTTTTTTTTTTCTTTCTTCCTCACAGCTTAAAGGTGCCAGTTTTATTCGATCGCACTCCCACGTGGAATCGGCGCGGCAACTTGAGCCCTGAAAAGAGTCTCCTGACGGTTTCCGTGGGCATTCCTCTCACGTGGAAGGGTGTCGAGCTGAAAATGGATAGCCGGCTCTTTATCAGGTGGCCTCCCGTGCGCGGCGCCCCTCGTCCGCTAACTGCGCTAATTGCGCGCTCCGCGGCGGACGTGATTGATGCGGGGTTATGAGCCTCAGGTGTGTGTGAGGCCCAGCATGTGTGTGTTTCTCACTTTAATTTCCTGTGAAATAACCGCCCTGCCACACAAAGAGACCAGAGCTACATTTAACAGATGGACCTACATAAGTGCATGCAGTAAAAATGTATCCGACACGCTGATGCTAAGTCAACAGGGTCAGGATCTTCAGAAGCAGTAAATGCATACAAGTACGGCTTAAAGGCGAGTGCTACATGGGAGGTAGCACTCAATTTTTTGTAATGATTTGGGCAACAGACTGGTTTGGGAATATATTGTTGATGTATAGTAAATGGTAAATGGCAGGCATTTATATAGCGCATTTTTCCAAAGCACTGTACAATTGATGCTTCTCCATTCACCCATTCATACACACACTCACACACCGACGGCGATTGACTGCCATGCAAGGCCCCGACCAGCTCATCAGGAGCATTTGGGGGTTAGGTGTCTTGCTCAGGGACACTTCGACACAGCCTGGGCGGGGGATCGAACCGGCAACCCTCCGACTGCCAGACGACTGCTCTTACTGCCTGAGCCATGTCGCGCCCTGTAGTGTTGGACACGCTAGCAAACCCATGATAAATGGTGGGCACTCAGTGCTAGCTGAGCCAGTATGCGGTATAGAGTGTAACCAGTAGTCACTAAAACTACCCTGCCCTCCATAAGTACCACTAACCCAGTACAGACCAGTACTCACCCTTCCTCAACCACCACGGGCTGCACTCAGTACAAGCTCAGGTACTCCTGTGTGAAGTCAGCTCCCTCTTTTAAAAAGATCATCTGCTCGATGAGTTTCACCTATCAGTCAAAGAGCAAATTATTGCTTTAGGAATATTTGAACTGCAGTCTCGTAAAATATGTCATTAAGCCCAGACCCGAAATAGCGCAGATGACAGGATATTATGTAAAAAAAGAAAACATTCCTAAAACTGGCCTCTGCTAACTGCTTTCCTCTGAGGAGTTTTCTTCCCTGAAGATACATGTTTTACTTCCCTAACTTCACTGGGGTTAGATTACAGAAATGCCTGAAGAATGAAGGCAGAAGATATAATGGAGCCTACTCACTGTGGCATGCGGGCGCATATTAATCAGTCCAGCTAAACGGGCGGATTTAATGGAGAACAGCTGCGTTTTCTGTGGACAGCAGTGGGAAAGCTGATTGGCCGGGCCTAAGCACTCAGGCTTTTCCTTGCTCTCCGTCCAACTGAAACACCATGAGCCACCTGGCCACCGCAATGTCCCGCTCTAAAAAAGCATGGCTGAGAAGGTAACTGGAACACAGCTGCAAGCCTTCAGTTCCCCCAATATGCCAATCACTCACCCATCTTTACCACTGTCCGATCACAACTCACATGAAACTCGAGATAACCAATCAGGCATGATTATCTATGTGAGAAGTGTATGGTGTCCCGATTGGTAACATCTACACGAGCTGTCCAATCTGTAATCTCTATGGGAGCTGTCAAATCTGAAATCTCTACACAAACTGTCCAATCTGAAATCTCTACACAAACTGTCCAATCTGTAATCTCTACACAAGCTGTCTAATCTGTAACCTCTAGCTCTCTCTTCAGTACCTATTTTTATGTGGACTCATCCCCCATGATGCCATGCACCCAAAACTCAGCCCCAATGCACCCTGCTGGTTCCCTCATTGAATCCGCCTGTTGCGGAATGAGCCGCGGCCACAGCAAGGCCCACACAATCCCCCACAATCTCCCAGCACAGATGAAAAAACTGATGGAGAATTTTGAAATCAATACTGGGTTTTATGATACGACTCCATTCCCTCAGGACATTAAACAGGGCTACATCACACCTTTTCATACAGTGTACACATTGAAACACGCATGTCTCCACCAGTCTCACCATACCTTAGTTAGGTGTAATATAGAAATAAGGTTACATTTTATTTGTAGTTTTTTTTTCCCCCACACAGGGACCTCAATTTACCTCTATAAAAAATGAAAAATGAAAAAGCAGTGAACATATGTCTGATATCTTTAGGCAATGAGCACACATACAAACATGCACACAAACACAAACGCATAAACACATACACACACATATATAGAAAACACATGCAGAGAGACACACACACACACACACACACAAATTCATACACTAGTGAGGACGATAAATTATACATTCCATAAGACCAGCATCTTAATATTTTCCAGCCTGCTTCCGGGGACACGGAAGGTAAAATTTTCCCGTTCATCAAGTAGCGCTTTTCTTGGGTAGCGCAATCACTGGAGATTGCACTCAATGGGATAGATCACATCCTTCAAATCTCCCTGCTGAATTCATTCTGACAGCACCACCATCATGTTAGATTCCTGATAAACACTTCATTTTAAACTCTACTGCACTTTAGACACAATTCCAAGTTTCTTAACCCATTTGTTAAAACGATGAACTAATATGACACGCGAGTATACAATAACATTTTTACAGCACAATATTTGTTTTAATTTAATCCATTTACATGGTGGCAAAGGTGGAGGACAGATAGAGACAGATGAGTCTGTAAGTATTTGGACAGTGGTGCAATTTCTGTGCTCCAGCACATTATATTTCATAATGATGTTCCAAATAGTTTGCTTTTGTAAGCCTGTTGTTTGGCATAGATCTTTGACTGTTTTTTATTTATTTATTATTTCTCAGCCTCAAAATGGCTTCCTCGACTGTCATTGGCACAACTCTTCAATTGAAGAATTAAATTGAATACACCTGACTTATGAGAAACAGCTGAGAAGCCAACTGTCCAATTACTTTTGGCCCCTTTGTTTCATTTCACATCCAATGTGCTGGAGTACAGAGTAAATAGAACAGAAATTGTATCACTATCCATACACTGACATACACTGAATATACAATATACAATGGAGAGGTCTATTCGCAGGGACAATGGTGCTATACTTGCTCCTTCCACCTTACATGAACGGCCCACAATTACATTAATCCAATTGTCTAAAGGTAATGTTACGGAGAACATTACTGTGTTCTTCAGTCTCTAATCGAACCTTCTCATAGGCAGAAGGTAGAAAATCCTTCCTGAAGTTTTGTTTGTTTCATTATTTCAACTTATTTAAGCAAGTCAACTGGGGACAATGGTGATCTGGGGAATATGGGACAGTTTTGGAGAGCTCATAAACTAACATCCATCCTGACTTGGCATTATACCCAGTCATGAAAAATTTATTTTTTTGCTCCAGCAATAGTTAGGACTAACATCTACATCAAATACAAAATTCCGTCTGCAATACCTCTGAGGCATTATGGGATTAATTAAGGCGATGGACGTTTCAGGTCAGTTTGCGCTACAGAATTGATTTATTTCTGCTGCATTCATAATCCCTTCATGCATTGCAACAGCCCTGCAGAAAGAATACCATGTACACTGTTATCCTGGTGATGATGAACAAGCTCCCGCTGGTTCAATGTCCTCACTGGCTAACAGATAACACACAATAGGACAGGCATCAGCAAATCACGGTCCTCAGGGGCTTTACCTAGGAAGACAGTCTGGCCAATCAGCAGCACTAATTGCCCGAAAAAAAAACAAAAAACCAGGGCTGGATTTGGATTTGCTAGCCAGAGTTGATGACCCCTGCCATCGGGTAAAACGCTAGCCCTCCCCTCCAACATTAACGGACCGAGTCAGCAGCTGCCAGCCAGGATGTCTGTGACTCCATTTCACTCCAGAAGAAAGAACCAGGGCCTGCAGACTCTTCAGTCCAGACTTGAGAAGCAGCACCTCCTGGGCCCTCATCTCAGTTTAACTGCAGTCAAGCCATATGACCCCAATCATCCTGCAGCGCGGGCTTCACCGTATGACAGGCGCAGAATTTCTCACTGGCTGTACGGCCCTCTTGGCCGCAGATGTGACGCTTCCGATTACATCAGGAGCAACAGTGTTTTACATTCAGCGCTGACACGATGTTAAAAACAGCGCTTACTGCAACACTGAAGTTTTCCTTGTTGAGAACACCAATATCAGAGTCAATAAACTTGTAGACAGCATTAAATTTCTCTTGACAATGTTCTGCATCACTGATAGTAAATCAACAAACGAACGCTTCAGTGTGTCTGAATGGCACATTTCCCAGATTTGGAAAATGGCACAAAGGTCTACCACTCATTCTGGATGGTTTCTTTTTTTAGGTAAAACAGTGAATGAAATGTACCCCCAAATCACATTATGAGACTCAATGATTATATGAAAGCCAGGAAATATAACAGCATCTTCGTAGTGTTATGGTTTGGCTGGAAACAGACCAAAGTGTGTTCAGTAGACCAGGGAAAGGCTGAGAATCAGGATAACACTGAAAACAGGCAGACTAGCCCCCCACTGAGAGAACAACACTGTCTGCAGAATACATCTCAACATGTTGTATTTAATTATCCTTCCAGTTTATTTCTCCACATAAACACCATTTAATATAGTTTAGTTTAAGTAAAGGAAAATGCATGCACACACACACACACACACACACACACACTCACACACAATGATTTGAAATGCCTAGGTGAGAATAGTTCTGCTGGCAATACTTCAGGCTGTTGTCTGTGTTCAGGCTCACAGTAAAAGCCAAACAAACAGAAGAAGAGAAGTGGCGTGGGGGAAACAAACCCACAGGTCTGATCCTCCTGCTGAGCGCCTCCTCCAAAGCCTCCCTCTCCAGAGCCTCCCTCCCCTCAGCCTCCCCCTCCAAAGCCTCCCTCTCCACGGCTGCCCTTTCCCCATTCTGCCCGGGGCTGGGGCTGTCCGGACAGTCAGCACGAGAGCACACATGAGAAGCTCTGCGGGAGTTCATCTGGGGCACCGTGCTCCCTACCTTAACCTTCCTGCATCTCCACACTCCCCTACCTTGCGCGGCCTGATGTTACCCCGCATCCAGCTCCCTTCTCTAAACACAGAGCGAGGCACTGAGCTTCTCTTCCCCTCTCTGAACACAGAGCGCGGTGCGGGATTTCATCCTTCTCTAAACACAAAGCAAGCTGTAGGATTTCTCCCTTCTCTAAACACAAAGCGGGGCGAAGGATTTCTGCGCTCTACAGCGAGGTGCGGGATTTTGTGTATTCACTGAGACTCTGAGCTCTGTCCGTCACGAGTGCCACTGTAGAGCCAACATGCCCGTACCCCTCCACCCCTCAGATAAACACAGCTCTGTGAGGGGCCCCTGCCCTCAGATAAACAGAGGCTCTATGATGGCCTCTGCCCTCAGATAAACAGAGGCTCTATGATGGCCTCTGCCCTCAGATAAACAGAGGCTCTGTGATGGCCTCTGCCCTCGCTCCATACCAGCGGCTGTGCTAATGGTGGGATGAAAAGCACACAGCTGCCCAAAACGCAGCAGCCCCTTCCCTTTCCTTCCCCCACCTACAGGCCCTTTCCCCTGCAGTCCAATCTCGCTCCTTCCTCAGATGCAGGGAGATTTAGGGGGTTTAGAACAAACTGCCAGGAGTCAAACTGCAGAATTTCTCAGGAATGATTCCAGTCACAACATTCTGGAGACCAGAAAATACTGACTTCGGACTTGTTTTTACCTCAACAGAGATCCATTTTTAATTAGCATGTATAATTCCTTCTGCTAACAGGGCGGTGGTGAGCCCAGAGCTCACCATGGGGCTTACAACAGTGAGGCAGCAGAGAACCACCGAGGGGGTGGGGAAAGATGCAGCATGACTCATCCTGCACAGGCAGAGCTCCAGTGAGCGGATGGAAGCCCGTGGTCTCCCCACACAGGCCGGACTGTACGCGTCAACTGACCCGCAGCGCACCAGGGCCACTTCAATTAGCCGTCCCGTTGCCTGGGGAGGGAAGGGTTAGGGTGCAGCGGCTGTGCCTCGCCGTGTAAAGGCGCCCCCCGGTGGTCAGCCGGATACCCGCGGTCTGGCCACGTGGGAAGACTCCTCCTCCGACTTGATGTTCTTGTGAGATTAAGCGGAGGACTGCAGTCGTGACATCGGGTGTGTCTGCACTCTCCCAAGTAAACACATGGGCTTCCAAGATAATTTGGATTGAAAAAGCCAAATGATTGTTCGACTTTTAAGCTACGCCTTTCAAACCTGGCTGGTGATTTTGGTTGATATTGGTTGATTGCATCGCTTTTGTGTCTTGAGTCAATAGCTTGAATATGTTTCAAAATATTTGCGATTTAAAAAATGTGCCCTCATTAACATGGCAGGAATGTTCAATGTGTGAACAACACACTCGCGACCGACGTCACAATTAGTCACTGCATCTGCCACAGATAGACTCTTGCAGAACTTCTGTAACACAAGGCAAGGTCTGTAACATTAGCAACATGAATGCAAGTTCAACCCAAACTAATATTAGCTTTGTGTTACGCATTTTAATTAGCAAAAATGATAAGTATTTCAGCATTGCTTTTTTAAAACCAATGTAACGATTTAACAGATGAGAGGGACCTTATATATTAAAGTGGATATATAAGTGGATACTAAGTATATGTTTTTTTACTTAGTATCCACTTATACAACTGGACACAATGTACAAGTGTACAATGGTAGTGTCTTACCGGGAACTCAAAGCTTAAATCTTTAGCATAGCCTATTATATAACACTGCTGCCCTGGTGCTTGAACAGTGCATGTACTGTGGAGAATATGCCAATCAGTAGCAATGGAGCATTTATGTGTTCCAGGACATCTTTCAGCTCATAGAATAAATACATGCAGCACTGTAATACACATCACCGTTTAATGTCCAAACCCATATTTCTCCTAGCAAACATCTCCAAGAGGGATGTACACACAGAAAACATTCTCTCCTTCAGAATCCGTAATCTCTGAACAGTATGAGCCAACATTATCCCCAAGCAACAATTACTGCGGCCATGTTAATGCTCTCGTGACGGATGGACAGCCAAGACCTGCTCACTCCCGGCAATAAAAACAGCAATTACATTTTCCATTTTCTGCCAAGCAATTCGTCTGCATACTTCAGAGGTGTCATATCAGAACGCCAAAAAAATACACAGCACAGGAAGCAAGGCTAACAGACAGAACAGACGTCCCTGCTTTCATCATGCTTAACATCCGCGTGTCCCAAAGTGTTATTTTACAGATGCAGGGGCAGCAGAATCCCCGTGCTCTCAATTTGGAAAAATCAAAGCACAGTGCAGGCTACGGCTGCTGGTGAGATGAAACTAACGCAAACAGAGGCTTTTATCAGGAACATTTCCCCAGAGATACCGGTGCTGCAGTGCAGGGGAGAGACGATGGGATTGTGATCCGGGCGCGGGATTGTGCATTAACTGTCCAAATTCACAGAGACGGTAGCTGCTTCGGTAAAGGGAACAGACCGGCCTGTCACACCGCCCTCACACTCACCCTCCTCGCAGTGCTGAGAACGCCACACTCAAACAAGACTTCCAAGACAAAGGGTGGCTTTAACAGAACAAACGCAAACACATTTCCTCTGAGGGAAAAAAAAAACAAGGGAAAGTACAAGTCATAAAGTTGCTCTTTGCAAATAATCTTTATTACGTTTTTTTTTCTCGGTGCCGATTTCGTACTACATTGCTTTAATTCCATAACACACCTACTGTCCAGCAGACCTGGTCCTGGGTTGGGCCAAGAAACCTTTAAATGGTTCTCACAAGTGCATCACGGTTAATGGCGTTAGGGTTAGTGTTCAGCTTCGAGTTAGTGTAATTTTTACGGTTAGTGTAATTCTGAGGGTTAGTTTAGTGTTAGGGTAAGTGTTAGGGTCAGAGTTGGTGTTAGGGTTAATGTTACTTTAAGTGCTAGTGTTAAGGTTAGTGTTGCGGTTAGTGTTAGGAGGCTGTGATACTTCCCACAAAGACCGCAGTGTTAGATCAGTGAAGGCAGCACAGTAGGTCTCCAAAAAGAACTAAACATTCACTACAAACAACTGTAAGGCTTTCCAGCACCTCTCTGTAGCCAAAGCAAGATTAAAATACCCCTCATTAGCTGCGGTAGACAATGTGATTAAATTTGTGCTGCTGAACATCTTGTTCCAAGATTTCAGCCATGGACAATTGAATAAAAAATAGGTGCAGACATGTTTTTATTTAATTTGTTTTGCTTCTAGCATCAAAAAATCAGTAAGGTGGAAAAGCACACCGATGAGAGAATGGCAGGAGAATACCTTCTAAGGTGTAGTGTAACTAAAGCTGCCCTAAACCAGGCCAGCCAGCGAGGGATAGACTTCCCTAAACTGGGTTCCTCCTGAGATTTCATAACAGTGTGTTTTATCTCTCCACTGGGGTGTTTTTTTTAACCCCAATTTGCTGGTTCTGGGGGGTTCAGGCACGGAGCACAAGCACAGACGTTGAATTATTTTCAATTTTCCTGATTTCCTGTTCGTCTGTATTCCTGTACGGCCCCAGCATCCGTAAGAACTGCTGTGCAAATACAATTGACCTGAAATACACTGGAGGTTAAAGGCAGAAGGAAGTTTTGGCAGCTGCCGGTCTCTCATTTCCTGCCTCAGGACATGTAAAAGCCCTTTATGACCGGACTTCAACCCCATATCTGTATCTGTTCATCTCCTTTTCCATCATTGGAAATTCCTCAGTTCTACTTATCATTCACGGCTGAGTCAAATGCCCCACTGACCCAACAGCCACATCGAAATCAGGGAAAAGAAAAGAACCTGAGAGAACAGAGACAGATACCATCTAGGTAAGGTCTCCAGCTTATGGTCCGTTTTTCCTCAATTAAGAGACACGTGACACTTTACCCACAATTAAAACGGAAAAGCTACCCTTTACTCATGTTATAGTGGTGGTGGTTTAAAAAATAGTCTGTAGTCTACAACAATAACCAGGGGCTAATCTCTGGCCGAGGAAGTTTATAAGATCGTAATCTCTTTCTAAACCCCCCGTGCTCTCTGGCTGACTGAAAGATGCCTGTGTGTTCCATTGGAAAAGACAGAGACCATAGATATCCTGCACACCATAGATATGGAATTATACTGTCCATCTCCCCTGTCATACAGTAATATTACCTGTCGACATACTGGAAGCCCCAGCTCAGGTACACGCAGAATTACAGCAGGTTGCATAATGTGTTGGCTTAACGTGTTCCCGTATACAGGTGGCCCACAGAGACCACAGATTTACACATCATCTATTTATGCACATGTGATATTTGCTGGAGCAGTTCAGTAAATAGGGAGTGAATTGCCTGACTTTGGGTCGGTATGGTAATTGTCTATGTGGGAGGAAGGTGTGCTAACAGAGCATCAGCCGTTTGTAAGCGTTCTGCACAGCTCTTTAAATTAGTCACACTCCATACAAATCTCTTCCCACCTGTCACATTAACTCCAGATTAATCATTTCCTCATTGTTGCATGTAAAATCATTTCACAAATTTAAATCCATAAATTCATTTTATTTTTATAGTGCTCTTCACACTAAAATGTACATTGTGCTGAACAGTAAGATTGAAATGATTTCTCCCATAACTTAGCAATGCTTATCATGCAGGCAAGCAGACAGACGGTCCGACAGAGAGAGAGAGGGAGGGAGAGAGAGAGACAAGGAGAGAGTGAGATAGAAGAAACAAACAAACAATGAAAGAGGAGTTAGAGATGAAGAGATAAAAAGAGAGAGAGAGGCAGAGAGAGAGAGAGAGAGAGAGAGAGAGAGAAAGAGAGACTGACACACAGATGCGTGTTACAGCATCACTTCCTTTTCCTCTGTTCCAGCCTTGTGAACGGAAATGCCCCAGGGGGGAAACAAACAGTAATTCACTCGCTTCTGGTCCAGTTTTGAGCCTCTGTATTTACAGTTCATCTGTGTCTCTTGTTCACTGCTTTCTGTTAAACCATTGCAAATATTTGGTTCAGTCAGGTTCATACAACTGCCGGAGAGCTGAAATGACTTCTCATTGATTCTGTACAGTGTGCATAATGACTGCAGGAAATAATTTTGCATGGCAAGGCTGCAAAATGTGTCATTTAAAAAAAGATCAGGCAGGATTCCATTAGATTTTACAGCAGCACTTAGAAAATCTTCCCCAGGGATAACATCAACCAATTTTGTACCATTTAATTTCAAAGATAAGCATGATTTTACGGCAGTAAAACCTGAAACCGTTTAAGTAAAGTGTTCATACAACGTACTAGGCAGGCAAATGCCTCAGCAGTTATATTCCAAACAGCAAAATAATAATTAGATTGTAGGAATGGCACTCAACGTTAGAGAACAGAACATGAGGTTTGGGTGTTCAGATACAGCCAGAATGGGGAGTATGTGTGTCAAATGTTGACTGAATCCTGCCTTTTCTATTCCTAGTAATTTTTTAGCCATTTCGCAAAAAACGTCACAGAACATGGACATTCTCAAATTGGAAGGTACTGCACATCACAATGAATGTTTAACCTGTTCATCTCCTTTTCTGTCAATATAGGGTTCGACGTTCTTTATTCCAGCTTGATGTCAGTCCAACTTCAATACCCCGGATGCGTGATATGCAAACATAATTATGCACACACATACATCGATTAAAATGATCCGAAAGGCCAGAGAGATTTTAATTGAATGCCCCCTAGATGAGAGCTCAAAGTCAGAGCAACATCAGTTGGAGGAAGAGCTGCGTTTGGGTTCAGTTTTACCGAAGTAATCTTTGCTTACTGAAAATGGAAAGGTCCTTTACGAAGTTCCCATTGAGAAGCACATGCAGCATACAGGCTAAATTAGCAAGATAGCACATTATGTGTAACATTAAGCAGTCATTCAGCCGACTGTATACATCCTTCTGAGTTACTGTGATGTGTTTCAGGCAACCGCACAGTCTGTGGGGGCGGATGGTCTTTCAAACCCATGAAAGCAACCTTCAACTTTAATATATTTCTTTCAGAGTGAATGTGAGAAATACATCTGTCCCCATGGCACAGGCATCCATTTTGTTTCTGCCCTTAAGTGGTGTGGGATGTCCGTATGGCAGGGCAGAGCTCTTCAGCAGGCGGAGCCGCACAGCGCAAATTGGATCTGCGGGACACCGCAGGCGCGGGCCACCGCGGAGAACAAGACCGCAAACACGGGGAGGACAAACGTCAGTGTTTAAAAGGAGAGAATGACTCAACGGATCAATGACTTCTCATTAATTATGACTGCAGTTAAATCGCCATCGCCGCTGCGCCCATCTTCCAAATCATTTCCAAGTACAGAAGCTTGGAACATTGGAGAAAAGGAGGGAAAAGGCCAATAGGAGACACCGATAGGAGCTCTCATTAAATTCAAATGCTTGACCGCAGATGTATTTTTTCTACCCAGAGTTCCCCTCTCCGGTGGCGTCTCAATCGCAGTCAGGGTGCTTTTTCTTCAGAAGAAGAATGCCAAAAAAACTATGAAAGAAAGAAGAAAACATTTCAACAAAAAAGTTTTCTACACCTATTGTAAGAGACATACATATATGGTGTCCAGTATCAATGGACCTTTGCTTCAGGAGTAATCTGATCACAGACATTATATGAGATTTTCAGCAGCTGTAAGAGGCTGATCTTAGTGAACTGATAATGCGAAAGGGTCATGGTGGAAACCTTACAGGGGGGCATTGATTGCAAATGGCTGTTTTTAGAGGCTGCTGTGTAATGAACAAAAAAAGTAACTGGAAAAACTGTTTAATAGGAGCAGTTTAAAGTTATGTCCTCATGAAATATGCATGTCTTTGGCCTTATTTAAACTCTTGGCAAAAAAGTGAGAAAGTGTAATTCACATCATTAAAATAGCAGCAGATAAAGTCAAGGCCATCCAAGGGGCAGGGCCATCCTACGTGACTGGCAGGGTACTACAGGACTCAATCTCCAACTCACTCTGTAACTCACTGAGACAGAGCTGCACTACAGGACTCACTCTCCAACTCACTCTCTAACTCACTGAGACAGAGCAGCACTACAGGACTCACTCTCCAACTCACTCTGTAACTCACTGAGACAGAGCTGCACTATAGAGCTCACTCTGTAACTCACTGTGAGAGAGAAGCACTATAGAGCTCACTCTGTAACTCACTGAGGCAGCAGCACTACAGGACTCAATCTCCAACTCACTGAGACAGAGCTGCACTACAGGGCTCAATCTCCAACTCACTCTGTAACTCACTGAGACAGAGCTGCACTATAGAGCTCACTCTGTAACTCACTGTGAGAGAGAAGCACTATAGAGCTCACTCTGTAACTCACTGAGACAGCAGCACTACAGGACTCAATCTCCAACTCACTGAGACAGAGCTGCACTACAGGGCTCAATCTCCAACTCACTCTGTAACTCACTGAGACAGAGCTGCACTATAGAGCTCACTCTGTAACTCACTGTGAGAGAGAAGCACTATAGAGCTCACTCTGTAACTCACTGAGACAGCAGCACTACAGGACTCAATCTCCAACTCACTGAGACAGAGCTGCACTACAGGGCTCAATCTCCAACTCACTCTGTAACTCACTGAGACAGAGCTGCACTATAGAGCTCACTCTGTAACTCACTGTGAGAGAGAAGCACTATAGAGCTCACTCTGTAACTCACTGAGACAGCAGCACTACAGGACTCAATCTCCAACTCACTGAGACAGAGCTGCACTACAGGGCTCAATCTCCAACTCACTCTGTAACTCACTGAGACAGAGCTGCACTATAGAGCTCACTCTGTAACTCACTGTGAGAGAGAAGCACTATAGAGCTCACTCTGTAACTCACTGAGACAGCAGCACTACAGGGCTCACTCTCTATCTCACTGAGACAGCAACACTACAGGGCTCACTCTCTACCTCACTGTGACAGAGAAGCACTATAGAGCTCACTCAGTAACTCACTGAGAAAGCAACACTACAGGGCTCACTCTCTACCTCACTGTGAGAGAGAAGCACTATACAGCTCACTCTGTAACTCACTGTGAGAGAGAAGCACTATAGAGCTCACTCTGTAACTCACTGAGACAGCAGCACTACAGGACTCAATCTCTACCTCACTGAGACAGAGCTGCACTACAGGGCTCACTCTCTACCTCACTGTGAGAGAGAAGCACTATACAGCTCACTCTGTAACTCACTGTGAGAGAGAAGCACTATAGAGCTCACTCTCTACCTCACTGAGACAGCAGCACTACAGGACTCAATCTCCAACTCACTGTGAGAGAGCAGCACTATAGAGCTCACTCTGTAACTCAGTGTGAGAGAGAAGCACTATAGAGCTCACTCTGTAACTCACTGTGAGAGAGAAACACTATAGAGCTCACTCTGTAACTCACTGTGAGAGAGCAGCACTATAGAGCTCACTCTGTAACTCAGTGTGAGAGAGTAGCACTATAGAGCTCACTCTGTAACTCACTGTGAGAGAGAAACACTATAGAGCTCACTCTGTAACTCAGTGTGAGAGAGAAGCACTATAGAGCTCACTCTGTAACTCACTGAGACAGCAGCACTACAGGGCTCAATCTCCAACTCACTGTGAGAGAGCAACAGTACAGGGCTCATTCTCTACCTCACTGAGAGAGCAACAGTACAGGGCTCACTCTGTAACTCACTGAGACAGAGCAACACTACAGGGCTCACTCTCTACCTCACTGAGACAGAGAAGCACTATCGAGCTCACTGTAACTCACTGTGAGAGAGAAGCACTATAGAGCTCAAGCTCTAACTCACGGAGACAGCAGCACTACAGGACTCAATCTCCAACTCACTGAGACAGAGCTGCACTACAGGGCTCAATCTCCAACTCACTCTGTAACTCACTGAGACAGAGCTGCACTATAGAGCTCACTCTCCAACTCACTGAGACAGCAGCACTACAGGGCTCAATCTCCAACTCACTGTGAGAGAGCAACAGTACAGGGCTCATTCTCTACCTCACTGAGAGAGCAACAGTACAGGGCTCACTCTGTAACTCACTGAGACAGAGCAACACTACAGGGCTCACTCTCTACCTCACTTTGAGAGAGAAACACTATAGAGCTCACTCTGTAACTCACTGTGAGAAAGCAGCACTATAGAGCTCACTCTGTAACTCAGTGTGAGAGAGTAGCACTATAGAGCTCACTCTGTAACTCACTGTGAGAGAGAAACACTATAGAGCTCACTCTGTAACTCAGTGTGAGAGAGAAGCACTATAGAGCTCACTCTGTAACTCAGTGTGAGAGAGAAGCACTATAGAGCTCAAGCTCTAACTCACGGAGACAGCAGCACTACAGGACTCAATCTCCAACTCACTGAGACAGAGCTGCACTACAGGGCTCAATCTCCAACTCACTCTGTAACTCACTGAGACAGAGCTGCACTATAGAGCTCACTCTCCAACTCACTGAGACAGCAGCACTACAGGGCTCAATCTCCAACTCACTGTGAGAGAGCAACAGTACAGGGCTCATTCTCTACCTCACTGAGAGAGCAACAGTACAGGGCTCACTCTGTAACTCACTGAGACAGAGCAACACTACAGGGCTCACTCTCTACCTCACTGTGACAGAGAAGCACTATCGAGCTCACTCAGTAGCTCACTGTAACTCACTGTGAGAGAGAAACACTATAGAGCTCACTCAGTAACTCACTGAGAAAGCAACACTACAGGGCTCACTCTCTACCTCACTGTGAGAGAGAAGCACTATACAGCTCACTGTAACTCACTGTGAGAGAGAAACACTATAGAGCTCACTCTCTACCTCACTGAGACAGCAGCACTACAGGGCTCACTCTCTACCTCACTGAGACAGCAGCACTACAGGGCTCACTCTCTACCTCACTGAGACAGCAGCACTACAGGACTCAATCTCCAACTCACTGTGAGAGAGCAGCACTATAGAGCTCACTCTGTAACTCAGTGTGAGAGAGAAACACTATAGAGCTCACTCTGTAACTCACTGTGAGAGAGAAACACTATAGAGCTCACTCTGTAACTCACTGTGAGAGAGCAGCACTATAGAGCTCACTCTGTAACTCAGTGTGAGAGAGTAGCACTATAGAGCTCACTCTGTAACTCAGTGTGAGAGAGAAGCACTATAGAGCTCACTCTGTAACTCAGTGTGAGAGAGAAGCACTATAGAGCTCACGCTCTAACTCACGGAGACAGCAGCACTACAGGACTCAATCTCCAACTCACTGAGACAGAGCTGCACTACAGGGCTCAATCTCCAACTCACTCTGTAACTCACTGAGACAGCAGCACTACAGGGCTCAATCTCCAACTCACTGTGAGAGAGCAACAGTACAGGGCTCACTCTGTAACTCACTGAGACAGAGCAACACTACAGGGCTCACTCTCTACCTCACTGAGACAGAGCAACACTACAGGGCTCACTCTCTACCTCACTGTGAGAGAGAAGCACTATAGAGCTCACTCTCTAACTCACTGAGATAGCAGCACTACAGGACTCAATCTCCAACTCACTGTGACAGAGCAGCACTACAGGGCTCACTCTCTACCTCACTGAGACAGAGCTGCACTACAGGGCTCACTCTCTACCTCACTGAGACAGCAGCACTACAGGGCTCACTGTGTAACTCACTGAGACGGCAGTACCAGAACAGCAGGAGCTCAGGGATATTACGCTGTCAGACGGTGGCCGCAGGACGCACCCGACCAAAATCGTGACTCTTTTGGAATTGAGGTAAGCTGTCTGGCTGTGAGGTCGCCTTGGGTCCCAAATGCAGTGAGATGGCCCAGCTTAACTGGATGTGGCTGCAGCCACAGCATTTGCTTCAGTGTTTTCAAATAAAAAACATTTTCCTCCCAGCATACCAGTTTCCATAGGGATGCTAGATATGGTCAAACAGGACATCTGTTGAATCAGGATCCTTTTCCCTACATTAAAGCGCAATCGAATGCCCCCCGTTTACGGGCTCATACATTACGCCTCTCAATAGTTTTGTGATATCCGCCGCGCGATCAATGCCCCGATGAGAGCCGCAGTAAATTTGAAAATCGTTAAGATGAAACTGCCACATAAAATTTCATGCGATCTTGGATTCTTCAAGGAAATTTCCCAGATCGTTCACCGATGTGTTCTTTGGAACCTGCCCGGACAGATTTATGCAGTATTTAGACACAGTAAACAAAATGGCCACCAAAAGAAAATAAGGCAGTTGAAGTGCAAATAAAGGTCAAGAGAACTGTTGATTCTGTTAACATGATAGTAAAATTCCATGGCGGAAAAATAGAAAGCCTGTCACCACAATCCATTAATTCTGAACGGATTTCTGTGGCTGTAATCGCTGCTACACATAACTCTTAAAAGAACTGTTCACTTTCTGGGTTTTTTAAAATATTATTTCAGGTTAGAGGGGCATTATACTAGTTAGGGGCATTAGGGAGTTCATGGTCTAAAGCAAGTTGAAGTTGTCCAAAAACAGTGTGTTTAACAATGTTATGGCTTGAGAGGATTCCCTGTGTATATTATCCAATTATTCCTCAAAAATTATGTTAATCTTATTTTTGCTAGGAAACATTTCATATGGTAAAATCAAACGGAGAAGGATAGAATTGCCAGCACGATATAAAACATATTTCTGTTTATAATTGTGAATACAAGCTATACACAATTCTTTATTCATATGTGCAGCCTCTGTAAACATATACATATAAATAGATACTGGACTTGTGCGTCTTTGGGCCACTCATTATAGCAAGTTGGGGGAAATGGAATTCAACAGTGGTTAACCCTTCTTTGAATTCACCCTGCGTCCCGCTTGGGAGAACGACTTCATGGGGATGGGAAAATTAATCCGTTGAAAATTACTAACTGATTGCCACAAAATTGCACCGCATTATTTGGGAAAGACTGCTTTGGATGGTGTGATTATCCATGAGGGTGACCCTCCATGTCAGCCCTCAATACTGATGAGCCTCATGAATTATACATCAGGTTACGCTCACCTTCCACCGTACACTTCAGAGCTTATCAGACGCATGTCACAGACACAATTGCGTGCAATTGTTTTATTGGTTATGACGGCAAACATTGCACTGATATAAATGATGTAAAAACACTGCTAACAAGAATAAGTGATGAAAAACAAGTGGTGACCAAGACTGCTCAGGTAAACCACCATTATAGCAGTTATAAAAAGTAATAAAAAATAAGTTTGTATTATCATATATAGTATCATTAACAATAGTCAACCAACCACACAATATACACAGTACAAGTCATTATTGCAGTGCATTTTAAAAAGCTCAATAGAATAACTCATCTGTAGCCACTGCATGACTAATATAATGTCATTAATTATCATTAACGTCATTGATTGTGATACCAATTAAACACCTAAAGGCTCCTTTTACCGCATTCCGAAAAGGCAATGCAAACAGCAGACAGAGCCCAGACAATGACATTTTGACTGACAGGAAAATTATTGAAATATGCATCATTTCGCGGACGCGGTTGGAAACCTTCAGTCCCGCAGCCCTGCATTAACATTCCTGGCCCCTGGCATGGCGGGGAGAGAGGGAGGGGGGTGCACTGAATCTTCAGAAAAGGCCTGACATTTACCCTCCTTCCCATGCGAGAATGACAGTCCCCCCACGCTACTTGGCCCATTAATACCACAATAACATCACACAGCCCTAGGTTAGAGCCTGCGTCAGCAGCGCAGTGTGTGGGGCATGTACACTTGAGAGTTTTTCAAAAGTCACATTGTGTTCTCACAAAACAATTTGATTACTCGTGATTAATTCTACAACTTCTACAGTAATAGGAACAAACAAATAGGCAATTGTATTTGCCGTGCGTATACGTGTTTCTTCTGTGTCTGCTGGGAGCGGCCTTTTAGTGCAAGATCCACATTTCAGAATAAATTGGATATGGTCTCCAATGGGACATACTAGTGGTTTCATTTGGAGAAAAGTTGTCCCTTATGATTTAGCCTGCATGATTACCTACAGCGCGAATCAGTCGCATCCATGCACTAGCTCAGTTTGTGGTTGTTTGTGTGTAATACAAAAGTCATACACATCCAAACTCTTACCCGTGTTTTTTGTTCTGACCCTGCTGAAAAAACATCTCAAGCAAGGTTTTGAAACAGGTTGACTATTTAGACCAGATCCATACTGAACATGGTTTGACCAGCTCAACCTATGTTTTAAAACAGCCGGTATTTCAAGCTGTCCATAGTTGGACTTTTACACCAGAGCAAAGAATAATTCCATCTGGCTTTTAAATATTTAACATGGTGTACAAGTCATTATGAGTGTTGAGGTCTGAAATGTCACGGCCTGGACGCTTAGGCTTGTGTCCAGTACGATTCCCATGGCAATACAAATAAATAACCGCAGATAATGATTGTGTCACCGGTGCAGTGCGCTGTAAAATTGCTTTCCTCTGGAACACACATTAGCTGATCTCTGGCACCAGGGGTTAATAAGGACAGACCTGAATAGCCACTGCTACCTGCGACCACTTTTCAACACTGACTTTCAGGGGGGAAAGCCAAGGGCTGTGTATCAGATGAACCTACGGATCACCTTTGCAGCACGACGCTAAAGTCAGGCTATTACACGCTTGCTAATATACAGCACTGACACTTTACTAAATTACACGGTTATGTTGCAGTAGTACGAATAGCAAAGAAATGCCAAACCATTAAAGCAACACAAACACCATAGATATTGTCCAAGGTGACTGACTGGTAAGACCAGGCGAATCTGTAGGTCCAAATTGCATTGCTGATTCTGGCATAGATTAGCATAGCCTGTAAAGAATTGAAGTGTCACTAAAACAGGCTATACTAATTAAAGCCAGAATCATCAATTCGGTCTTCATAACGATTTTTCCAATTGGAGTTCCGCTTCACTTCAGACACTGCAAATTAAAAAACTCTGTTAACAGAACATGGTAGAAAAGATGATATCAGAAGGGTACCGGGAGATTAATACAGTATTTATGCATGCATTAATTTAGTGAAAAATAAAATACAGTTGGAATACAAATTCCTTAGTTGAGACTATTCTACCCATCATAACATTCCAGAATAACTGAAGTGGACACATACACTCGCAAATATTTAAATCAGCCAATCATGAGGCAGCAATTAAATGCTTAAAAATACGCAGACATGGTGAAGAGGCTCAGCTGTTTTTCAGACCAAATGTCAAAATGGGGAAGAAATGTGATCTAAGTGACTATGACCATGGAATGATTGTTGGTGTGAGACAGGGTGGTTTGAGTATCTCAGAAACTGCTTATCTCCTGCGATTTTCACGCACAACAGTCTCTAGAGTTCGCAGAGAATGGAGCAAAAACCCAAAACATCCAGTGAGCAGCATCATTGTCCATCATTGGCTTTGCAGGAGCTGGCTTTTGACAGAGCCAAGGCTGAAGCTCAAATCTTCAGATACAGGGCCCAGCCTGAATCTCTACCATCAGGACCCTCCAGGAACCCATCATCACAGTGCTTCTGAACAGCAGGCTCCAATAACAACAACAACCCCTTGTGGAGAACCTATTTTCTTTGTCTGTTAAAATAACAGGTACAGTATATATAGCACCTTCTAAAGCAGTTCAGATATGTTTCACTTGGTTGTCCCTACAGTACCGGGCAGGGGTCAGGCCCACCTTGCTCAGCCCGCCTCATGTCTGGAGACAACAGAATGATTAAACAAGATGAATATGCGTGGTCTGCTCTGATTGCAGAGAGGATTACGACTCGTTATCCACTCAACCCTTATTTTCCCAAAGCCATGCCAGTCCAATCACACAAACCTGGAATTAAGATCGACGCCCACTGTGGCGTGCTGATCGAGACGGTGATTCACCCGCTGCGTTTGATTGGTCAGCTTTTCAGCGTGCATTACGGCACTTTAGAGCGCATTCACACATTCACATGTGCTAGAAGTGCCACACACTGGGACTACTAAATTTATAATGACATTTTTGAGCTTCAGATTCGAGACACGTAAATGGAAACACCAAGCCAGTTGCTCTTGACCTTTGAACCCAACAATACGGGGGGTTTCCACACACAAAAGAAAATTTGTTTGGACAGCAGAGGCCATGGTAGCTGCCCCCCTTCCCCCGGTTTAATGAAAGCAAACCGCACACAGCGAAGAGAAATGGCGTTCACAGCAGACCTCATTACACAACGTAACGGAGGAGCCGAGCTCAGCCGGTTCGAGGCGAGGTTAACCTTGTTTACTGTACATAATGTACTGCGTCGGCAGGAAGATCGGTGCGCCTCGTCCAGCATTCCGTTTTGTCTGACACAAAGGAGGGTCGGGCGCCAGCCGAGATAGACGCAGCCTCGCTGTGCGGAACATTCCGGCGCAGACCAAGGACCGGCGCTCGAGGCAGCCCTTATCTCCGGCCGCACACTTTCTTCGCCCGACCGGACCCTGTCACTCCAGTTGCCAATTCCTGCTTCATCTTCAGCACCACCCAGCTCACATCACTGTGTTCATGGACCAGAATGGTGGATCTCGACATCACACCTTTAAAGCTTCTTGAATCTTTAGAGGTATCTTTAGCCCACAAGTTCTCAGCAAACCACCCACCCCGCCAAAGCCATTTTGGAGATAATAATGATACAATAATGACATTAAAAACTAATTATTTCTAATAAAATACAATACAAATATTTATTTCCTTCGAACAGTGATCATTGTAGAAAAGCTAGCACACAAATTTGGAAGTTTAAAACTACAGGGTTCCCCTTGATATTAACAGAGTACGCACTGCACCTCGTCTTAATTTAGACGCAGTTCATTCATTCATTCATTATCCTAACCCGCTTATCCTGAACAGGGTCGCCGGGGGCTAGAGCCTATCCCAGCATACATTGGGCGAAAGGCAGGAATACACCCTCGACAGGTCGCCAGTCCATCGCAGGGCACACACACCATTCACTCACACACTATGGGCAATTTAGACTCTCCAATCATATCCTGCATGTCTCTGGACTGAGGGAGGAAACCGGAGTACCCGGAGGAAACCCACGCGGACACGGGGAGAACATGCAAACTCCCCACAGAGAGGCCCCGGCCGACGGGGATTCGAACCCAGGACCTCCTTGCAGTGAGGCGGCAGTGCTACCCACTGCAACATCCGTGCCGCCCAGAAGCAGTTCAGCAAACAGAAAAAAAACCTCAGACTCAGAAGGACAGGGAAAAAAGGCACGGTGGCTCTGTTTAACAAAATCATGTTTTCAGCAGGTCGGGCGCAGGCTACACCATGTGAATACTCTGCCACCGTGTCCCCTCCATCTTTCTGGGGGAACCCTGAACTGCATGGGACCAGATTACCACATTAATCACATCACAGGGGGTGGTCACTGGACTTCCCCAAACCATTTCACAGGTTTTATTGCTCTGAAATAAAATGACACAGTTTATATTCATTTGAATAATACTGAAGGATCCAAGACCAATGAGGCCTTTTCCACTGCTTGGGCTGGGTTAACAGTGCGATTACACAGAATATAATATAGGAACCTGAACCTGCAACCTAGGATTCAGAAGATCAGTTCCATAACCGTTATGCATACACTACCACCCTGTCCTATACAACAATATTGCTATTAAACATATTGCTTTTATGTTTATTCAATACCAAACCATGTTTCTATTGAATAAACACCTCAAACTAAAGAAGTGCAAATGTGCATTCACCGAAATAAACACACCAATCTATGTGGTTAAGAGTTACGTCTATTACGGAAGTCAAAGAAAGGAGAGAATGTTCATGAACCCCAGTACTACGCTGGAAAGCTGTAGGATTGGTGTCTGAGATGTGGTCGAGCTTAGCAGTGTCCAGATGTCTTCGGTTGGATGGTGTGAAGCAGTCTTGAGTCAGTCCAGACCAGTTCATTTCCCTTTACCTCGGGGCTAAGAGATGCACATAAGCATATCGGGAGAACTAATAAAAAGGAAATTAATGACTTGACATTTACATACACGTACCTGAAAGAAGACCTTAATGTATGCAGGCTAACCAGCAGTCAGACTTTGTTCATTCGTAAGCTGGCTAGCATTTAAAA
This sequence comes from Conger conger, assembly GCF_963514075.1. Taxonomy (NCBI): domain Eukaryota; kingdom Metazoa; phylum Chordata; class Actinopteri; order Anguilliformes; family Congridae; genus Conger; species Conger conger. Next base: position 7,630,655 of record NC_083777.1, read on the forward strand.
GGTCCAGACTTCTGCTTATATGTCTGAGTCATAAATTGCTCATTTCAATCATGTGAGTATTAGAGAAAATGTGGAAATGCTAAACAAATTGATGCTTCATTTAAGTTGACTGAAGAGATATTGCATACAATTTCTGGGATAAAAATGCACCTCTCTTAAATGCCTCCTTTAAATAGCTTTACCACATAAGCAGAGAGTGCCAGAACATATTTAGTTCACAGTCATGAGTTGAATGTGTTTAATACTGGAAAAATGTTATATTTTTTTAATAGTTCTGCAGCAGTCGGTCATGTGGAAAAAATATGGAAATTGATATTCTCAATTCAGAAACTGGCTTTCTTCACACAATTCAGAAAATAAGAGCATTCTAATAACATGATTTCAATCTTATCTCTGACTAAACTTAATAGGACTGCAGTGGAGGATGACAGGGCAGAAGATAATACAGTGTTGGGGATATCAGGTGTGATAGTCTGCCTCAGAGAGATCTGTGAATAGTAAGATGATACTGAGGCTGAAAGAGATTGGTGATTAGTAAGAGATGACTGTGTAGCCAATACGCCTGTCTGTGATTTATTGGAGTTGACAGCAGGGCTGAGAGGTCTGTGATTAGTTGTGATTAGTAAGAGATGATTGTGTAGCTGAAATAGATCTGTGATTAGTAGGAGGTGACAGTGTGGCTGAGATACACTGGTGATTAGTAGCAGGAGATGATTGCGTAGCCAAGAGATCTATGGTTAATTGGAGATGATAGCATTCAGTCGTATGCAAAGATTTGGGCACCCCTGGTCAAAAAGCCTTTTACAATTAATATCTAAGTGAACCTGACATCTAAATGGTACACAGTTAAACATGATTGCTTTCATTTTCATTTATAAACTGTAGCTGACAGATGTGTGATTAATAGGAGATGATTGCATGGATGAGAGATATGTGATTACTTTCCATTAGTAGGAGATGACAGTGTGGCTGAGGTGGATCTGGGATTAGTTGGGGTATGAATGATCTAGTTGAGATTTAAATCAGTGAGATTTATTTTACAGGATCCTTCTTGAACTACCTTACTGGAAATGTATCATCACAAAACAAGTAACCAATACAGCGTAGCTCCTTAGTCCTGACCCTGATAATGAGCAATGGTTAAACAATGATCTTCAGAGTTTCTGAAAACAGTCATATTACTGCTTCTTTATAGATCCTGTCCTGAGAAATGCATTATATTTAAAATAGGTCCTCATATTTACAATATATTGCAATCACACTGATGTAGGTTGGCTGACAGAAGTGTGTCCCTTAGGAATAGAGACAGGAAGTCAGACAGGTTTAATACGGAGACAGCACTATTGTCCCATTCTGCCACCTAGATGGAATGCTCTCAAAACTACTGAGTTGAAATAGCATCATATAACATATAAATTATGGGTTTTCCATATAGAGCATAATCATGTTTGGTGTTTTTGGGATGGCGGCCTTACCATTAAATGAATCCTGTTCCAGTAGCGCAAGGTAAGATTACACATTCCTTCACCGCTCAGCTGTTTAGTGTATCAGAGGGGATTCTTACACTAATGCCATGATTAAATGAAAAGCCGATACAAACATTTTTAATTATACTGTATGATGTCCCCAGACAGCAAAAAAGTAAATTATTTTTTCAGCGCTGCAAATGTTCTGTTGCTAACAAAAACTAAAACAAATTAAAGGAAAAGGGAAACGTGTCCACTACAGAACCAATTTATTTCCCCTCCCAGTCCAAAGAACTGAGCGTGAGGAAAACCCATTTCTGAATGCTTTCAGCTAAAAAAAAAAAAGAATTGAAAAAAGGTCCATGGGTAGTTATAAAACAGAAACAAGCTTCCACTCTTGAGAGTATTGGGAATCAAATCCAAGCGGTTTCACAAAGGACTGAGGTTTGAGAAAAATATACGTCTCACTTGAAAGTTTTCCCAGTACAAATATAACACTGCCATGTAAATGTAGACAAACATTAAAAATAACCGCACAACAAAAATACAGACACTCATCAAACATTGTACCCAAACTTGTAGTTTAAGTTTAGCATCATTTTTCACCCTTTGTCAATCTAGAACACACCACACCAGAGCTTGTTCCCCACCTCCTCCGCGACTTTGTTATTTGAAAAGAACATCTGCTCTCAAATTTCGCTTCACGCTGCGAATTTAGCTTCCGATAACAGAAGCATTTCGGTTTGGTTGCTCAGGGTCTTCCTGCCATCACCGAAAATAAACAAATGCATAAATTAATGAAATTAAAAACAAATTCCCTCTAAGAAAACGTGTCCCGTGCTGGCATTATCTCAGATGCCAGAACCGTGTGATGATAGTCCCGCACTGAATCTGCCAGTCTTGGTGAAAGGCAGCGGTAGGTACAGAGAGCAGAATGGCTTCAGATGAAAAACCCCCGGATTATGAAAGAGTAGTGAATGCTCATCAAATCACCACCTCGCATTGCCCAGAAAACCAGAGCCAGCCAACCACCAGGCCACCAGTGACCGTCAGTGTCAGCGATTTGAAATACACATCTTCAGGAGGGCATTTTAGGAGGGTATTTTAATTTACCTCCTCATTTTTCACTCTACCTTTGGGATCCTTAGTCATCCATGCAACTCAGATTACTCAGGAAGTCACAGCCAAGCTATATCGTCTATTTTTCATAATAAAAGTCAGGCACTGTACTACAGCTTGCAGCAATAGTGCAGCAACTCAATGATGACAACCAGTAACCTGAAGGGACCTGGAAAGCCTTGAGAAGATATTAATATAACAATGACCCAAAGAAGCAGAGCAGAGTAAAGCGTAGCGTATGCAGGCAGGGTGAAGCCATGGGCAGAGAGCTAGCAATGCACTGCAGACCTCAGCACAGCCAATCAGAAGTGAGCACTGAGACTGACAGAAGTTTAGGAAAAAACGATGGCCGTTGGAACTTGTTGGTACAATAGTGTCACATACACATGTTTAGGGCAGTGAATATACATCAGGAAAGTGCACACTGTTTACACTGTGTGCACACAAGCTCACATAGACATGCACACACATGCATACACACACACACCAGTGCGTGCACACACACACACACACACACACACACACACACACACACACACACACACACCTGCAAGGCAGCTAAGTCGCTCCGCTCTTCCTCACAGTGGATGCCATTTGAAATGTTTTATTTACACTGAGACACTCTTATCTTTTTCTCAACTTTAAATTTGATTCAAAGCTTCCCCGCTCCCCAAAGATATCTATATTTCAAATGAGAGACTTCTTAATTCTCTGACGAAATTGATAGCATTTCGTCTCCCTGAAAGGCATCCCGCACTGCGGAGCAAAAGCTTATTCATGAGACCCTGGGCCTGGTGGGACAGACTCTCCACATCGTGGCCGTGGGTGATATCCTCCGCTTCTGAAGGAGACACCCAGGGAAAATTAAACTTCTGCTGTTGGGTGCTTCCAGACCCAGAGAGAAGTTCTTGTCTGTTGCAAGAGCTCCAGCAGTGATTGGACAGAGGTGACTCCAAGGGTTGAGGCAGCGGTGGCTAACAGCGATGGCTAATGGCTAACACGTCAACTCCGCAACTGTGCACTGTGCCACTTATCAGCCCTTAACCACACGGTTACCTGGAGTCAGCCGTGTGGTTAACGGCTGATCAGTGGCGCAGCGCACAGTTATGGAGGGGATGCTGTTAGCCGTTGGTGAAGTGTAGGACTGAATGGTAATGTCTTTCTCTTTAGGCCAGTCTAAGCTGGCTTCACCACCACCATGGTCTGGTTGGAGGGGCCAGGGGTTGGCCCATCTTCTGTCACACGTAGTAAATGTGGCGCCAAGCAAATTCAACAAAATGTGATAACACACCGAGAGAACTAATAAAAAGGACATTTGTGTGTGTGATAATGAAGCACGCACACACGCAAATGTGTATGTGTATATAATACATTATAAAATAAGATAAAAAATCATAAATCATAAATAATAATCATAAATATGTGTATACATGTGTACACACATATACACACACAGATAAAAGCGGTAGATACAGCTTTTTCCCGGTTTGAGAACCACCCTTAAGTCCCATGCAGACGGCGGGGTAATATCAGGTCAACCACCGGCAGACAATCTCAGCGCACCTTAATCAAAGCGGACTCCTGGCCACTACAGCTGGGTACGGCAGGGGAAAGCGAGGGAGCGCGGCCCCCGCATGATGAAAGAGGAGCGCGGAGCGGCGTGATGAAAGGGCAGCGGCTCGGCCCCTCCGCCCGTCCGCGCATCCGCGCTAACGAACGCACCGCCCGCCCGTACCGCCGCTGTGTCAGCGCCGTATCGCCGCCGTGTCAGCGCCGTGTTAGCGCCATGTTAGCGCCGCCTCGCCCAGCCTCCCGCGTTTCAGCCAGGACGACCGTGCCCTTAATCAGCAGAGACGCCAAGCGCCCGGTCAGAAGAGCGCAGACGGCTGAAAGGAGCCACAGCCGCAAGCCTTCCTGTTGTCACTTTAAATTTGGCCAACCGCAACGCGGAATCCTCCCCCCGCCCGGTGACTAAACGCTTTTCCACGATAATTACTAATCTGCCGAGACCTGTCGGCCGGGGTTACGGCCGGTGTAATGGGAAACGTCTCTCGCAGCCGGAAAACGGGAATACGCGACTATCACTTGTTTACCATCCGGTTTTCCGGCGCAAATCAACGGGGCCGTCCACCGCCCCCGCGCTAAAATCCAGTCAGCCCGGGAAAAAGCACAAGCTATCCGAGATCATCAGACTCATCCACACACAGTTTCGATACTAATACAGGCACACCTGCTTCATACAATATACATAATTCACATCAGAGTAGAATGGCTATGCATACGTGTTACATATATTGAATATTACAAAGAAATACTCAGATAAATATGGTTGTGTTGTTAAATGGAATAAAAATCTGCTACCCCCAGGGAAACAGCAACAACTGTTCATCATTGATAACACGATTGTATCTTATGCAGCTGACAATATGCAATGGAATTGCCTCCCCTGTCCCCCGTCCTATACCTTTCAGAACAGCGGGTGTTAAGCAGTTCGATTAATCGTTAAATTTGAGCAGCTCGACACATTTTTTGATAAAATGTTTCATACTTTGCGCCAAATGCATTCGTCTCCAGGAGACTGCATCGGACAAAACATCCCCCATATCAACATAAGGATCAGTTAATGGTGCATCCACGTGGTCTCTGTCTCGAGATGGACTCCATACGCTGCTCTTTGTAATGGATGTTCACTAAATCCAGTTATTCAGATAAGCAGCCGAAGAGATGCGCTGCGTTTCCTCAAACGTGTCCATTAAGATCCTCTAAAACGCATCACCAGGTGTCTGCTCAGTGCAACCCCTATAGGCAGGTATATATAACCAAGCGCTCTCTTATTCTTTTACCTGCACGTCACAAGTCCGGGAAGCAGCTGCAGCTGCAGCAGCTCACAGAGTAAGACAATAACAACAGATAACAAGATGGACAAGGATTTGGTTTCGAGCACAGCCGAGAACAACAAATACTCAGACTAGAGCATCAAACAGCCTTTAAAACACAAAACTTATTCCCATTATCATGCAAGAAGCAAGAAGAAATTTAACTCTGCTTAATTTATTTCATGCAAAACTGCACTCAATTTGAAATGATATTACTGGTGTAACAGGCATTGTTCTGTGTGGCAATAATTTGCAAAAAAAATGTCTTTGAATAATTTTTGAGGTTGATCAGATATAAACATTATTCTAGATTAATAATGAAAAAAAAAAAACTTTTGTTCTCCATTACTACACAAAACTAACGGGATCATATTACCATAATAATAATGATTCAACGCCAAAAGGTCTAACTGTGACTTTCAACTTGGGCGATAAAGATGCAGAAAAAGAATTTGATTTAATCTAATCCACAAAATCTTTGATGGTAACTTTTTTTGTTCAAGTTGCATAAACTTTACTTTCTTACAAAATATAAAATAACAACCTCAAGTTACGCAGTTCATAAAACGTCTTAATCCCATCCATGCTGCCCCTGTTGGTTGAGTATGACTTCCCAAATTATTGTTGCCTTCATATTTCTAAGATCATAAAAACTGTGATGATCTGCGAACAAGAACAGCACTTTAGAGTCTTATCAGCCTCTTATTTGCAAAATTGGGCAATAAAAAAGCAGGCTCCCCCACCCCACGCTAACGGTTTACAACCCTGACTTAGCAACAGACTCAGACAATGAAATGCATATTCTAACAACCCTTGATTCCAATTTCCAAGTCAAATATTTTGATCCAATATAAGAAAAAAATTTAATAAAATTGTATAAAAATAAGTTTTTTACATGAATGAATAAACACATTGTTTTTTTGTTTTTTCTTAGTTCACTTTTATTATACGTCCAGGCAACATATTTCCGGTTTGGCAGAAGTATATGTTTGGTATGCTAATTATTTGATGCAGACATATTTATGGAACCAAATATCCCACAGAAATTTTGGGGAAAAATCTATTTTTCCCGGGACAATACCTAAGCAAATGTTGAACTACTTGTTGTTGCATAAATGCATTGCTAGGGCTTTTCAGTACCAAAATAACCCAACAGGTTAGTTTCAGGAATATCGTTTAGGAATTTAGGAATATCGCTGCATTCGTACAGCAGAATGAATATTCAGGCGTGCGTAAAACATCAAGTGAACATTTGCATTGGACTTGCTATCGATAAACCTGTCATTTTACAGGCTAACAGGTCTCTGGTTAATCAAATTTTGAAATAAAGTTACTTCAAATTCGATGCAGGTTCATGAGAAAGCATTTGGGCGAGTATTCCTTTTTGGGGAGCTGTATAGACACTTTGGGTATGCTTTATAAAAACATACTCTCTTTACATTTTTCCCAGTTCTTGGAAAACTCATGTGGAATTTGAATGCCTGTACATACCTTCAGCAAATCTTATACACACATTGAGATTTATTTGTGCACAAATATAAAGTAGTTCGGAGTTGGTCATTGACTTAGATATTGGAGATATTTAGTGCTAAACTATACAAATGTTTGGTCATTTCTTTTGTAGTATTATGTCACTTTTGTGTATACTGTACGTGCTCTGACATAAATTTGTTCTGTCTCAAACTGAATGGTACAAGCCTGTTCTTTAATTTAAGTCGTCAACTATGTGTGTGCAGTAAACAGTTTTTGAGATATTTATAGGACTGAAATTGGCTTCTTGGGGGCCAAAGTGGAAAGGGTTAAAAATATATTTTTCATGAAAAATAAATTTGTATTTCAAAGTTTCCCACTGAGCCATCCTGATGAATCACCCTGACACTGTGAAGTCCTGACCCGACCTGACCCAAGCAACGATGGACAGAAACATGCACTGTGGAAAAATATTACTTTGGCAGAATATTAACACAGCAACATGGGTGTATATTATCATTTAAAGTTGTCTAAAATAATATTATGAATCGGCCTCTCTAGTTCATCCCCACAGAATATTAGCTCAGTATCTCTCATAGCCTGAGGTATGTTTGGATATCCGCATCCCAGAGCCTTTGGATGAAAACAACATGTCTGCTGTTTGAACTCACCATCTTAAGCATCCCCTTCTTCTTACTGGGCCTGGAAGGGCTTTATTTTTAATTTGTGAAGGGCCTCTTACTGACGTCAATCCTAAGGGCTTCCTCAAAGTTTGGTGAGATGCTACCGATTGCTTCCTTTCTATAGACCCAATGCTGAGGCACAGCCAGCTTGTAGCCTTTTCACTTTCAGAACATCAGATTCATGGCTGAGGTGTGCCACAATGGTTATTTTGTGCAACGGAAGGAGGTGCGTGACAAATTCTAAACCTCACAGGGACGTAATAAGACACAGACAGCTTGCGGAGATAAAGACCACATTTCGCAGCCAAGAAAATTAATCACTTCCTAAAACTGGCCCTATGGGGTGGAGAGGGCACACGCTCAACTTACACAGAGGGCATTAACATTACATTTGGGCATACAGTGCATGCCCTTATCCAGATTGACTTTCAGACCATTTAAAAAAAAAAACTCATTCACACCCACAACCATTGAGTTTAAACCCCAGATCCCCAGCCATTACGCAACACTGCCACATCACACGTTTACACTTACTCTGGCCTCATTGCTCTCAAAGTCGAGTTCAGAAGTGAAAGTACTCCTCTATCAATTCCTTTTGTTATTGAAAAAAAACACCCTCTATACATTTCACATTTAAAATAGAAGAGTTTACACCTCTCTTGTTTACACGCTCCCCCTCCCTCGGTTATCCATGTCGGAGAAATCCCCCTGTGCTGCACGGATCACAACTGGGTATTGATTGGGTGAAATATGAGAGCCGGCTCTAATCCCACAGAATGTAGTACCCCCCTCCCCGGTCACGGAATCCCTATCTGGCACCTGGATCCGGGATGAGAGCGAGACAATAAACAGCCTCCGCTAATGCAGCCCGGAAAGCCGATCAATATCCATCTCTCTCAGCGCCGCCCGGCTCCCGCTGCGCGAACAGAAAGCCTGGTAATGAGCGTGATTTAGCCTCGCCGCTAACGTAGCGGCTCGCGCTCCCACAAAAGGGCCGTCGAGACCTTCTGTCCCCGAGGTGATGTGATCTTAATTAAATTCTGATTTCAGGGACGCGTCGCCAACCTTAACGGCCGGCGGAATGTCATATCTACGGGGAGAAGGGGATCAATGCGAAGCATTTCAATCGAAACACAGCCACAGGCTTTGTTAGCCGTCTTTCTCGTTTCAATGATAAGCGAGCAGGCACTCCATTCAATGAGCAATGAGAGGGGGGCTGGGGAATAAGACATGTATATACTGTGCATACATACTGTATGTAATACACACTCAGTGAGCACTTCATTAGGTATTTATTAGACCTATTTGCTGTAGCCTATCCACTTGATTGATGCGCTGTGTGTTCAGAGATGCTCTTGTGCATAAAACTGTTGTACTGTAATGTGTGGTTATTTGCGATACTGTCACCTTCCTGTCAGCTTTGATCAGTCTGGTTCATCTCTTCTGAGCCATCTCATTAACAAGGCATCTGCAGAACTGCTGCTCACTGGATGGTTTTCAGTTTTTCTGAGCAAACTCTGGAGACTTTTGTGTGTGAAAAGCCCAGGAGATCAGCAGTTACAGAAATACTCCAACCAGCCCATCTGGCACCAACAATCATGCCATGGTCAAAATCACTGAGGTCGCACATTTTTTCCCCATTCTGATGGTTGGTCATTAACTAAAGCTCCTGACCTGTATCTACATGACTTTATGCATTGGACTGCTGCAACACCATTGGCTGATTAGATAATCGCAGGAATGAGCCGGTATATATTTTTTCCTAATAAAGTGCTCAGTGAGTGTATATGACAAGTCCAGTCACATGTTGGGAAAACAGCCACTTCACAGCTTGATCTACATGTGATATCTGCAAACACAATCTAAGACCTAATAAAAGGTACGGACTTTATACAGCATATGGTATACTACAATAGATTAATGAATGTTGTAATTTAACATTGTTGTTTATATAATGTTTTATGATTTTATGATGACATAAAATATCAATCTTAGATGTCGGTATCTAATAACGTGCTCATCCAATCGCTTTCATTTTCAACACCACAGTTCATTGTAGTGTTGACACAGATAGGATGACCTGCTTATATACACCAGAAGAAAAAAATCTAATCTTCAAATTTAGGCCACAACACCAGTTTGTCTGTTTGCCCTGTGTCTAAATCAAACAGTACATCTCTACAAGTAACAATGAGGTCTCTCAAACCAAAAACATGAGCTTAACATTACGATGTTTAGCCAAGATTTCCAGGCACTTACCAAAGTTTTGGAGTGAAAGCGCTGGCAGTCACCTGTTGGTGCAGAGCTGGTTCGTGTCCCAGCAGTCTAACGACGGGAACTCCACCTTAGACTGAGACATCGTGTCTAAATACAAAAGACAAAAACAGACAAGATGAGTATCAACAAACCAACGAAGGAGAGCATTTCAAAAACCTTCATTAAACTGACTTTCGTGATCAGGAACAGAGAAAGGTTACTTGCAGTCCTACCAATGTGTAGTCGTAAAACAGGCACAGGCTTTAAGACCAGCTTAGGTATATATTGTACGTAGTTTACTGACCTGATTGGCCACACCTCAATTAGTGATGTAACCAATCAGTCAATTATTCCGTATATGTGGAGCAATTAGTGACCACACAAGCTCATCGCAGTCAAATACAAAACCCATGATGTGGATCGAGATAGAGGTCCTAAAGATGGCATTGTAGCTAGCCTACTGCAAATTACATTACATTACATTACTGGCATTTGGCAGACGCTCTTATCCAGAGCTACATGCAGTTGATTAGACTAAGCAGGAGATAATCCCCCCCTGGAGCAATGCAGGGGTAAGGGCCTTGCTCAAGGGCCCAACGGCTTTGCGAATCTTATTGTGGCTACACCGGGGATCGAACCACTGACCTTGCATGTCCCAGTCCTTTACCTTCACCACTACGCTACAGGCCGCCCCGGCAAGCAAACTGAAATGAAGCATGCTGAAATGTTTGCCCTGTACAGTATATACTGCACAGCTGCAACACGATAACAGCCCTTTAAAGAACAGAAAATGTACTGAAAACCTGTAGAAAGTAGCATCGGGATTTAAAGATAATTCTAGGCTTAACAACAAGCATTGAGTCAGAAACGTAAAATTGCTGTCACTGCACACTGGGAAAGAAGAACCATTTGCCTGTGTAGATGTACAATAAAGGAAATGTATGAGAGTTTCATGGGGATGTGGCATTTCCATTTCAGAAGATTTTTTTTGTTAGTAAAGCTATGATTGCATTTATGAACTTGAGGCATGTATTGATTCAATTTCAGAAAGAAGTCAATCTGTACTGTATTTTTGCCCTCGGCTTGCTATAGATCACATGCGACAGCTCTCTAGCTTTTGGAATCTGTTATTTTGAATTGTTCCCCGCAATATTAACAGTAGGAAAACTGCAGGAGACTCCCAGAAGGCAACATGAAAACAAACCCCCCCAAACCAAAGCACCCCCCATTCATCACCACTACAAAACACCAGTGTGTAACCAATCAGACAGCTTCACGGCTGACGTTTACAGGATCAACTGCTGCACAACATGACTATAAAGCAGCAGGAAATGCCATCGTGTTACAGCAAAGCAGCCAGATTTTAGGACATACCTCTTTACAATGTACAGTTAATTTGAAGAATGCTTCAGTTTATGGGATTGGTTTACCAGCTTATAAAGTCGTGAGCAACCTGATCCAGCTCGTAGTACTGTACCGTAAGGTTATGAGCAGCCTGGTCAGACTTATAGTCCTGTAACGCTATGAGCAGTCTGGTAAAGCTCATAGTTCTGTAAGGATATGAAAAACCTGGTCAGGCTCATAGTGCACCCTCAGAAAAAAAGGTTATTTCACTTGATTCCATGTTTACGTCATTATGGAACCTTACATCAGATAAGATATTATTTATTGAGCCCTGTGGGGTAATCTGTCCTCTGCATTTGACCCATCCAATTTCCTTAGGAGCTGTGGGTAGCCAGAATGCAGTGTCCAGGGACTAACTCCAGTTCTGAGGCTAGTGCCTTGGTGAAGGGGAACAGCAGGAGCATACCTAACCTGACATGCATGTCTTTGAGTGAGGATGGAAACCGGAGTACCCAGAGCAAATCCACACGAACAAAGGGAGAATACGCGAACAGAACTGCTTTCTTGCGAGACAACAGTGACTAACCACTACGCCCACCTTGCCATCATAGGTGAGAAGAGTGAAAGCTCCCAGACAGAGATCCATTAGCCCCAACAAAGAACCATTAAACTACAGTAGAATCACAGGGTTCCATTTGGAACCATTGTTTTGTGATACCATACAGTAAGAATATGAGACATCTGGTCAGGATCATAGTGTTTCAAGGTTATGAGGGGCCTGGTCAGGCTCATTGTACTGCAGGGTTATGAGCAGCCTGGTCAGGCTCATAGTGCTGTAAGGTTATGAGCGGCCTGGTCACACTCATAGTACTGTAAGGTTATGAGCAGCCTGGTCAGACTCATAGTACTGTAAGGTTATGAGCGGCCTGGTCAGACTCATAGTGCTGTGAGGTTACGAGCAGCCTGGTCAGGCTAATAGTATTGCAGGGCTATGAGTGATAATACTGTAAGGTTATAAAGCTAGCCGGTGAGGCTGTGTTTAAGTAAGTAAGGCTCTAGGAATGTGAGCTCGAGTAGCAGGGCACAGTGCTTCCTCAGGTCTTTCACCCATAAGCCTTTCTTAATGACCTCCTGCCATTTCTCCATGAAAGTTTGTTCTATGCACACATCAAAGCAATTATACTTGTTCTTATTTTTTCATTTTCTGTTCTATTTCCTACCTTATATAGACCTGCGGGCTTGTCCTGTAAGGCTCACGCTGGCAGTGATACAACTGCATAGACATAGACAGAGAAAGACATTCTGAAGGCTCATTATACATCAAAATAATTACAGCAGGTCTATCTGCTCCCACACCCAAAGATAGCTTTCAATGAGCGTGATGCATAAGCCAGTCTGGTGCAGTAAGAGGGTGCGCACACACAACCTGATGATGGCACTGTAAAGGTTGGACACACAGAAACTGATGATTCGGTATGCTATCAGTACGCAGAACGTTCCAGAAGGCCAAAGTAAAACAGTAACAACACGGCATCTATGGGCACAGAAGAAGTGAGACAATATGGGCCTCCCTGCCCTAGCCGCATGCAGTCTCCAGTTAGCGTAGGGAAACCGTGGGAGATGATGAGATCAAAAACGTTAACGGCCGCAAAGATGAAGATGGATGGGTGCACAGTGTTAAAGGTTTGTGCTTTTAACGGTCCGTGTTCCACTTCAGTCAGGGTGAGGAATTAGCCCTGTGTCATGCTCGCTGTGCCGAGTGGCCCTGTATCCTTCATCTTATTATCTTTACTCTGATAATCACATCTTACATGTCACTCCTTTTTAGTAGCCTACATCATGATAGATCATAACCACTACAATGTAAAAAGAACACGAATCCATTGATCTGGTAACTGATATGCCTTATATGTTCTATACTGTAGTGCGGTGACATTAATGTGTACATATATCACGTAAGATATAGTTCAGTACAAGCCTGCAGGGATGGAATGGACCACCAGAATTTTTTTTTTTTTTTCAGATTAATAACAAATTAGAAAAGGATGGTGGCTTGACCTTGGATCACTGAAAGTACATGGATCCACTGCAGTCTGATGCCTTTAATTATATACTGTAAATGGAAAATGTTAATGTACTCCATTAACAAAGGAATCTTAATCCTCACACTTACTCTGTAGCTATTATGTATTTTGGAGTAGTCAGGTAATGCCACTGAAATTAAACCAGAATTGATTTAGTATGGTGAGCGCCAGCTTGCAGCAAAATACTGACACTTACTGTACACTCAGTGACCATTTTATTAGGTAGACCTGAACACGAGCTTGTTAATAAAAAACATTTAATCAGCTGATCATGTGGCAGCAACCACAGGGTGGTTTGAGTATCTCAGAAACTGTTGATCTCCTGGGATTTTCACTCACAAAAGGCTCGAGAGTTTACAGAGAATGGCGCGAAAGACAAAAAAAAAACATCCAGTGAGCAGCATTTCTGTCGGCAAACGCCTTGTTAATGAGAGAGCCAGAGGAGAATGGCCAGACTGGTCAAAGCTGACAGGAAGGCGACAGTCACTCAAATAACCACACATTACAACAGTGATATGCAGCAGAGCATCACAACACATCGAAACTTGAAGTGGATGGGCTACACCTGCAGAAGACGACTTAATTAGTCTAATAAATACCTAATAAAGTGGTCACTGAGTGTATGTCCAGTAGCTGAAAAAGACAGAGGGATATATGGCAGGGGTAGCCAGTTTTCCGCCTTCAGCTTTTATTTGGAACTCATATAACCTGCTATGGTCAGCCTGGCTGCATAACAACTCTACCTACGCCAAGCTCTCCCAAGGCTCTTTCACTATCAGCAAGCACATCTTTTATTAAAATATACAGTGATACATAATACAATAACACACTACCAATTCTTCAGCTTTGCAGTTCATCCTGAGGTGTCTCCCTCAAAAATGCAGTATGTCAATAAATAAGTAAAAATGTATACATGAAACTTTGAAGAATGAACAAAACATTCCTTAAATGTCCAAGAGCAAAGGAAAGTGGTGCTGACGCAAAACAGGACCCGAACGCACATCCTTCCTGTCCCCGGTGAATGCTCCGTGCTGCAGCCCATATTCAGGAAGGATGCAGGAGGATTTGACAGAATATTACTTGCACAATATTACTTACGTGCTGTCTGACTTCATTAGACATTCGTCTAATTGTGTTAAAATTTTTAATTACAGAATCATGGAGACTGGGCTCGGATATGATCACGTCTGACCAACAGTTCATCCGAACTTTGTGAAGTGTATTGTGCAGCTTGTATAACTACGCACTGGTTACAGACTCAGAAATGGCTGTGGTATCTCAGACAAATTAAAATGTTTCCTTCAAAAGAGTCCAACTGAACTGGAAAAAAAAAGACGTGTTTATTTGTGACTCAAAGTTTAAAAGGAGCTGATTTCATCCGTGTCTGTCTGCTTCCCACTACCAAGGGTCTTGGAACCAAATGAACAAATAATTTATCTTCATCTGTCTAAGAAAACGAAGGTTATACATTTCAAATCATTTTACATAACAGCAGTGAGTTCAGCAGCTATGCCATGATCGACAGTGCGACAGAGGGTTTACCGAGTTTACTGTGCCTGGAACTTCACGTTATTCAAACAAGTCCATTACCTTCTGACTGCTGCTAATGGCAGACCTTCTGTTCTTATTCCTGAAACATTTATTTAGGCATCCGACCATATTAATGGTTACATATCATCACCCTTCTTTGTCATTTTGGTTCTTATTTTTGGTTTAAAAAATAAGAGGGTATAGGCCAGCCCTGCTGTGATGTTTAGTTTTATTTACAGACAGACAGAAGAGAGGGTGTCAGATAGAGAAGGAGCCACAGCTGAGAAAGCACCACGGTGGGGACTGAACCCCTGCCTGTGCGGTGGGATGAGGGTCGAGTGGCACGCCGTGCCACAAGCCTTGTCCACTTGGGGCCTTTTTTCAACAGCTTCCATCCAGCCCGGTGTGCTGTAAATAAGTTTCATAACTCAGAAATAAATAGATTTGTTTCAGAGGCCCCGGGCGAGCGGGTGTACAGCGACGGCGTGTTGGTAAATGGACGAAAAGGAGCAGCGGTTCTTGCCGTCGCTCACAGGTCTCGATTGCCACACATCAGGCGTGAGACTCGCTCACCGCAGACCTTCCACACAGGCCAGGGCTGAAAAACAGAGCATGCATTTTAACGAGCGTGAGACACACTGCGAAGAAATATCACGCTTAGACACAGGCCAGGTCCAAAACATCTCGCGCGTTTTAATGAAAGCTACGGGACTCCATGGGCGGTATCTTAGATGTTGGATTTAGCATAATTTTAAAGTGAAAGTTTCCAAAACTTATAGTTCTGAGCAAATTGTGTTGCCCCAAACCCCGAAATTTTAAAAATCTGAAGCTTTGATATTTTAAGAACTCGGGAGCTGAAAGGTTTTGCACAACACTTGAAATGGAAGAGAAGTTGAATAATGCATTTAATCAGCTGAATGGATGGCATGCGTGATTCAAGCTTAATATTCAACTACACAAGAATTCAAGAACCTTGAGTAAAACAAAAAAATGTGATGTTTTGCAAAGTGGTCTGTGAATGCAGTGATGCTATGCCTGGTATGTTCATTCATTTTAAAAGGTCGATACGGTGCTTCTTTGTGTGATTCTACAAGTTGACATAAAATCAACTTGTGATAAGAAATTATACAATGTAGCTTGTGAAAATTGCATATTTCATTATACAGTCCCCTCCAAATGTAACAGCAAGGTCAATTCCTTTGTTATTTTGCTATATGCTGAAGACAAATGAGTTTGAGCTCAAAAGATTTTATTTCCTGGTATTTTTATCTTGATTTGTTAAACAACTTAGAACATATCATCTTTTGTATCAGACCACCTGATTTTTAGGTGAGAAAAAGTATTGGAACTTATGACTGACAGGTGTTTCTTGTTGCTTAGATGTGTCCTGTTAGTTTGATTGGTCAAACAATAGTTCTAAATATCTACTACTGGCCTTGAGTTTCGCCTGTGAAGACTGCATTTGTGTTAGAAAAGATAAAGCAACATAAAGACCAGAGAGCTGTCTTTGGGAGAAAATCAAGCCATTATGAAGCTTATAAAAGAGGGCAAATCGATCAGAGCCATTGCACAAGCATTGGGGATAGCTTGTATAACAACTTGAAAGAAACCGCTGGCTTACTGAGCAACAGACACCGAACAGATCGGCCGAGGAAAACAACAGCGGTTGATGACAGAAACATTGTGAGAGCTGTGAAAAAACCCCCCAAAACATAAGTCATTGACATCACAAACAATCTCCACAGGGCAGGGGAGAAGGTATCTCTATCTACCGTTTGAAGAAGACTTAGAGAACAGCAATATAGAGGCTATACCACAAGATGCAAACCACTCATCAGTAGTAAGAATCAGAAGGCTACATTACAACTTGCAAAGAAGTACAGAGATGAGCCACAAATGTTCTGGAACAAAGTTGTATCGACAGATGAGATCAAGATTAACCTCTACCAAGGTGATGTAAAGGTCAAAGTGTGGAGAATAAAGGGATCTGTTCATGATCCAAAACATACAACCTCATCTGTGAAGCACGGTGGTGGAAGTGCTTGGGCTTGCATGGCTGCTTCTGGAGTGGGTTCACTAATTGTTATTGATGATGTAACTCATGATGGTAGCAGCAGGATGGATTCAGAAGTCTACAAAAACATTCTGTTTGCCAACTTACAGAGAAATGCGTCCAAAGAAAGGCGTTGGGAGGAACTTTATCATGCAGCCAAACAATGACCCAAACCACACTGCCAACACAACAAAGAACTTCATTAAGGAGAAAATCTGGAAGGTTTTAAGACTACTCAAGTCAATCACCAGACCTTAACCCAACTGAGCATGTGTTTCACCTCCTGAAGAGGAGACTGAAGGGAACCCCCCCCCCCCCCCAAAGAAAAAAGAACAAAACAAACCACAACTGAAAGAGGCTGAAAAAGAGAAATGCAACAGTTTGGTGATGTCAGTGGGTCTCAGGCTTGATGCATTTATTGCAAGCAAGGGATATGCAACCAAATATTAAGTGTAATTTACTGAAATACTCTCTGTTCCAATACTTTTGCTCACATAAAAATGGGGTGGTCTGATACCAAAGGTGCAATGTTCTAAGTAGTTAACACATCTAGGTGTAAATACCAGGAAATACAAGCTGAAATTCTGTATTCTGCATCTAGTGCATTGCAAAAACAAAGTAATTGGACTTGCTGCTCCAGTATCTTTGGAGGGAACTGTATTATTCTGTACGAAGGTACCAGGTGAGTCACGGCCTGTGTGGATTGCTGTTAAGATGTAACCCGGCGCATGGAAATGAAATAAATCTGAAAGTGTTAAAGTCTAAGCTTGCCATACGCTTCTGTATCCGTGGCATTTGTGAGGTAGGACATTAAACAGAGAGAGCTGAGGTCACCTCCGCTGGAGGGGATACAGGAGCGAGAGGCAGGTAATTGAAACTTGGCAAACGGCACCCGTGCAACAGGCACACCTGCACTGCACGTCCTCCGGAGGAACCCGGCGTCCCGGGGAGCAGGTACGGCTCCGGTTACATCACACGTATCAAAGGCAGATCTTTTGTCCTATTTCCCTCAATGAGCTCACACATCCGCCCACCGACCACTCGGAACACATCACGAAGGAGACCGCGGAGGCCCCCGGCGCCCTCACATCAACCCGAGATGAATCAGAGAAAAAGGAAGCCGGCGCGCATCTCTTCGGAGGAAAACACGGACGTAGGAATATATAACGCAGGAGACATTTCAGCAGAGGTGTGGAACTGGCACGCCAAGCTATGTTTGGCTGCTATCGCCAGCAGATGGGACATACAATAAATTACATAAGATCGAAATCAATGGACGGAAAATGAGAAAACGAACGTCGTGAGGCGGCAGATGAACCCATACTGTGCTGCTGATGGGTTCGAATTCGGGAGAAAGGCGCTCGTGTCACACTCCTGGGATCAGCCGCTCGCTATGATGCGTGTTTATTTGCGCATTTAACGCGACTTGAGACTCTGGCAAACTATTATTTCAAATGAACAATTTAAAGCAAGGCATGTACAATCATCTCCAGAACTAACTGGGTTGTTTGAATGCGTGCAGCGGAGAGTATCCATCTTCCATGGGGTCTGTTTGTGACACACAGGCACACAGTGCCGACTCCCCCTCAGCTGCCTTCAGCTAAATCCTTGTGAATTCACTCCCACTGCTTTCAATAACTATATTAACCTGCTGAGAGTCTAAGCCCAGACACCCAGTGTGCACAGGATAAAGGACAGAGCAATGGGAGAGATAATAGTCTCAAGCTGCCATGATAATAGACTCACCCACCTCAGGATATGAATACGCTCACACACTCTCACAGAAAAGCATACACACACATTTGCACGCACACACACACGCTCACGCATACACAAGTACACACACAAACATGTATAAGCGCACACACACAAAACATCACATTAGCGCACCATTTGTACAATATAGAGGCCCTCGGGGGAATTTTTGTCACAAAAGGAAGAGAACAGGCATGTTCCATTTGCACCTGCAGCAAGCATCAGCAGCAATGACCGAGACAAAAAAGATCTATAACCCCTAATCCCGGTCAAGGCATTTCCGGCACGGATACGCCGTTTGATGTTCAGGAAGTGCTCAATGAATTATTCCGGGCTTTCCTCCGAGTCAGTCTCTAACTAATAATCATGTCTAAAGGTAATAAATATTGCATTTCCCCAGCCGAGAGCGAGGCGCGGTGTGAGTGGTGGTGCAGTCCCTGTGGAAGACCGGTAGCCCCCCCGCGCATCCGCGCTGCAGCTCCGTTGGGTTCCCCCACCTCCCCCCCCCCCCCCCTCCCCCCCACCTCCTCCCCCGGGCTCTCGGCCGCCCCGGACGCTGACGCCGCGGAATTAGCATCCGTACCCCTCTCACGTGTTCGGCACGGGGGCCCCCGAAATAACACATACATGAAACGATAACAAAGGGAAACGTGAAATTGATTTCTCGGGGCACAGCTGCGGAGGAACACACAAGCCCGTCACCGGAAAAGCACACGAGACCGTGCGGAATATGATACATGTAAATTAAGTCGACGCAGGATTTTTCTTCGCAATATGCGAGAAGAAAAGGCGCATTTATAAAAATATACACATTTCTGTGGCAACCCCCTCCCACCCCTGTGTGCTGGTGTCTGTTCCAGCCACTGTAATTAATGGAGCGCACGCATTCGACTCCCTGCCAGTGAACTCCTTGTTTTGTTATTGAATGCCTGGTCACTCACAAGAAATGTTCACACTTTGGTAAATGGGTTTTTAGGACAGCAATGCGATTGGGTAAAGCCCCTCTGTAATGACAGCCAGAGGGGGGGACGCACCTGTGTGACAGGTGCCTGCTGTTTCTATGCAGGTTTCACTCACTCACATCCACAGACGTGGATTTATGGATGCTGATCTGAAATGTGCTTTCCCACAGATAAATCATCTAAAACATGTTCTGTAAATACATTATATACTTCATGTCTCATTATCCGCTTTTCAGAGAGTTTGTTAAGTGCAGATCTCCCCCGACTGTATACTAATTCAAAACTTTAAGGGGTTTTGAATACAAGTGAACATCAAACTGAACACAAGCGTTGGTCAAATGCGCAGGTGCTTGAAATTTTGCAGTATATTTAAATTAAAGACCAGCAAATTTCTAAATGTGCAGTCACATGAACTAAAGTATTTGTTCAGAATATTGGTGAGGATACGTGTTTTATAATTGTCTGTTATGCTGCATCTCATAGCATTCCTTCACGGTTTCAGTTTCAAGACAAGTTGAATTGAAACAGCAGATACTGCATCACGAAATTACTGTGCCAAGAGGTGACTGTACACCAATTTAGAACCTCACCCAGCCAGAACCCCCCAGTCACCTCATCACACAAGAAAACATTCTGTCCTCCAGAAAATCTTTCTAATTTCACTGCCATGGATCTTACCACAAACACGATTTGGAGCATTTGGAGCACGATTTGCAGCCAAAGACCAATATGTTCCAAAGAATCATATAAAGCGATTTTGAAGAAACATCTTCCTTGCATTTCAGTAATATTGGTTATGGAGATTTATAATCCATGACAATATTGATATACTGTGCAGTGGGCTCCAGAATTATTGCCACCTTGTTGCACTAGATCCAAATGAAGTGTAAAGGCATATAATACAGTCCCCTCCAAAAGTATTGGAACAGCACGGTAAATTCCTGTTCGTTTGATGGACTAATGCATTCTTCTTGTGTAACGCCTTTCCAGGCTTCTACTGCAGCCTTTTTCAGTTGTTGTTTGTTGGGGGGGGCGTGTTCCCTTCAATCTCCTCTTCAGAAGGTGAAATGCATGCTCAATCTAGTTAAGGTCTGGTGATTGACTTGGCCAGTCTAAAACCTTCTACTTTTTCTCCCTAATGCTTGATGGAGCTTCTCCTAATTAGTATAGATGCATTTCTCCACAAGTTGGCAGACAGAATGTTTGGTTTGAACCAAAGTGGCCGGGGAGGCTGCTGGACAGACCCGGTAAACCCAAACGTGTAGAGTCAGCACCTCCAAGTCCGAGGCCATGGTTCTCTGCGGGAAAACGGTGGATTGCTCCCTCCGGGTTGGGAACGAGTCATTGCCCCAAGCGAAGGAGTTCAAGTATCTTGGGGGCTTGTTCATGAGTGAGGGTAGAAGGGAGCGTGAGATCGACAGGTGGATCAGTTCAGCGTCAGCAGTAATGCGGGCGTTGCACTGGACTGTCGTGGTGAAGATTTACCGGTCGATCTACTTCCCAACCCTCACCTATGGTCACGAGCGGCCGAAATGAGCTTCCTCCGTAGGGTGGCTGGGATCAGCCTTAAAGATAGCCGGAGGGAGCTCGGAGTAGAGCTGCTGCTCCTTTGCGTCGAAAGGAGCCAGTTGAGGTGGTTCGGGCATTTTATAAGGATGCCTCCCGGGCGCCTCCCTTTGCTGGGGAGAGGGATGCCTGGAATACCCAGCTTAGCCTACTGCCACCGCGACCCGACTCCGGATAAGCGGGTGAAAATGGATGGATGGATGGATGGATGTCCCAATACATTTTGAAGGGACTGTAAACAACACACATAATAATATATAACGTGTTATGTTCAAACATATGGGAAAACTATAAACTTTTATTTCAATATGTTGACTCTTGTTTTTTAATGTGTGTTTATTAAGTAATCTATTGCTTTCAGAAAACCAGAGGTGTCAAAATTATTGGCACCCCTAACAATTATTGCAAATACAAATTGTGTCATTTTGTAAATTCAAAAGTGAAATTGGCAATATAATTTTACTTCATAGTTCATTTCAGTGTAAAGGAACTATATTGTGTCATTCCATCACTTCCTGTTTCATTAGAGTATAAAAATGAGTGATCAAGCATACAAAATCCCTTTGTCAGCCATCAGCAGTGATCTTTTGAAGTTTTGCTGTCAGTGGTCCAGAGGCACTATTCAAGATCAATGGCACAATCAAGTACCAGGAAGTTTGAGCAGGTTGTCTCTGCTAGGAGGCTCTGACATAGTCATAAGTAGATTATCCAGCAGAACAATGACAGCAAACATACATCAAAATCCACACAGAAATGGTTAAGTGAAAACAACGCCCATGTTCCGAAATGGCATTCTCAATCTCCAGACTTACAGTAAATCCCATCAAAAGCCTGTGGTCTGAACTGAAGAGGGGGGTATCCTAAGGATATCTATTCTGAAAACCTCTGCATGGAGGAATGAGCACAAATCCCTCCAAATGTGTTCTCTAACCTTATCACACATTGTAGGAAAATACTCATGGCTGTTATTATTGCCTGTGATGCTTGTACAAAGTATTATACCAGGGGTGGCAATAATTTTGAGGCCTGTTTTTTGGGGAAATACAATTTTGATTTGAAAAATGTAAGACGTTGGTTGATTCCATTGAATCATTAATGAACCATACTACTTTACACACTGGAAAATAAAGTTTATGTCAATAATGACATTGTTAGTGCACAGTGTTTCTTGTGCATATTAGTCAATGGTGCCAATAATTCTGGAGCCCACTGTATGTCAGCGGTAAAGGAAAAGGACAAAGCAGATATGACAGCAGAGCTGAAAATTCCTGTTCCAGCTGCTGCTCATCTTTAGCGGTATACTGAAATGAACACCAGGCAGGGGGCAGGTTTAGACACACAGCCAGTAATAACAGCCATTTTGTGCCACTTTCTTCCACAGAATCACTTATAAATATAGCACCGCTGTGCAGGACACCAGCCAAATAACAGGGCACTTTCTCCAGGGCACCCAGTGCAGTTAGATGTTGATTGTTCAGCTGTCCCCTGCCAATCACCATCAGAACTTCACGTGCTTGTCTTTCCAACTGTATCAGATTTTCCCATGAGGCCAACAGCTCTGGGCTCCTAACCCTGGTCCTCTGTGGCCCATGATGTATATTGTTATGGTCTATAATTGCGATATGATGCGAGTCACCACTGATCATCACACAGGGTCGTGAGTAGGAGGAACTTCTGATAGGCCAGCAGGCGTGGCTGATGCATGGGCAAGGCATCGTGGCCCCAGCCGATTCAACCCCTCCCTCACTGGGCTCCTGACCGCAGTCAGCACTTCGACAGCCTGGGTTCTGGAATCTTCTCTCAGTTTTTATAATGCTAATTTAGTCCATTTTCTCGGTGTGCTGGAAGCAGAGCTCGGTGAGTTAAAAGGAGACGGTAGGGAGAGAATGCCAATGATTAGATTGGCTACACTTTCAGCTCTCGTATTAACTTTTAAGCTGAATCTAGCCTTCCGTACAGATAAAAGTTTATCTGACCATTTCGGTTTCAGGCATGGAAAGATTTCTTACGATGCAGCATTACGTCAAAAGCATTGCTTCATACAAAGAAACAAGGATGAAGAGTCCCACAGAATTCAGTTTCCGCCTACAGCTTTCACAAAATGCTGTTTTGCTGATGTGTATAGATAAGGTTATAGACCACAGAGAAAATATTGCATATATAACACAGTAATTGAAAAGATCTGAGGCATGTTTAGATGTTTGCTAGTCAGAATCTGTGATAAGTGTCTCAGTCTCAGTGACACAAAGTGACAATAACTAACTAACTATCTAACTAAGTCTGCTGAACCCACAGCTGAGCCTGGAAGGGCTTCCACAGCCAGGAACCCTTTAGCTGAGCGCTTTTGTACAATGGCTAGGAACTAGCATAAGGGAACAGGATTACAGGACAGGGAGCAGGGTTTGGGAACTTCGTTATGGAACTGGGTTATGTAACAGAGCTGGGAACATGGTTATGGTACAGGGCTATGGAACAGGGCTTGGAACTCAAGAATGCAAAAACATTGAATCTGTATTGCTATGAAAATGCCATTATGAGAAGAAGGTGTGTGTTTTTTTTAAATGAAAACAATATGGATTCACACTAAGACACCAGTAAAATTCCTGTTTATTTATGACAATTTTAAAATCTTTTCATCATCAGTATTCAGAACATAACAAAATTATTTTGTGTGATGTTATGTTTTGATAAAATGTTTTTTTGGCATCTAAATAATTTTCTAAAAGTCAAACTGTTTCTTCCAAGACCTGAAATGCCCAAGAGGACCAGCTCTAAGAGATGAGGAGCTGGAAGAGGAGTCTTCACGCCAGAGACACACAGACATTCTCATGTCTCTGTTCATCATCGCATGCCCATTTGCTCTTGAAGAAAAAAACTATTTCTTCACATGAGCTTGTTTCCATCCATTTGGCAAAGTGACACGTGAATAACTTCCTTTGAAGACTCATATATTAGATTTATTTGCCTCAGATATTAAAGAACACGGTTATAGAAACAGTTGACCCTTTATTTTACCACACTGTCTGCTCAAGCAGGATCTATATCTCCATATGTGTGGTTACAAGACCAGTTCCTTAAAACACTGCCCCAGATTGTTACCTGTGTTAAAGGTGAATTACAGGCATTACACCACAAGGGGCACTGTACACCAACATTCTGTAAAGGACCACTGTACCTTCCTGAATTCCAGCTGTAGCTGGCTCTTTGCTTTCACATAAAACACCCTGTATCAGTTATAGACCAATGAAAACATACCCTCAGACACAAATTGAATCACGGCTCTCGGTTCATTTATGAAATTTTAATGCAGTCCTCTCTGTAAGTGGACTGATCACGGTATGGAATTAGCACTCCACTTTGTAGTGCTGGCACCAGGGAAACAGACTTCTATTTTAAGGTCATGTAAAGCTTTCAATTTAAAGGAGCCTAATTCCACTTACATAGCTTAAATGTGACACGTCACACATTTATACAGCTGGGCGTGCACAAAAGCGATTCAGGTCAAGTGGCTCTGCGACACCACAGTTGCAATGTAGAAACATTCAAGACCAAATTTCAAAGCAATGAGCGTTCAATGGCAGTCGAGTTACAGTTTGAGGGATTCTGCTAAGGTCACGTCCCCACAGTCACATATCAAGAGGAGCAGATTTACAAAAAGAATAAAGTTTGCCGGTTCAGCCTGGTTATGAGTGCAGCGAAATTAAGGATTCCTACTCTGCTTCCTTGCACGTTCTCATCTTCTATGGTTGTTACAGCACCAGAGTAGAGTACCGCGACATGGCACAATTTTCCAGTTTTTATATTTATATATTTTTTTAAAATACCCAATAATACCAAAAATAATGAAAGAATAGAAACCAAATTTAAAAATGCCACTAATAAACAGCATGATAGCCAGAAAAAAGTGATATAACCTTTCATAGTGATGGTTTTAGAGTCGTGAAGCCCGAAGAGTTTGAAACCACGACACTGTACTGATGGTGGAAAAAACCATTGCCATAGTGTCACTGTCTTCTGCACCCCTATCACGTGACCTCCCTCTAAAGCAATCAGACGTGGTTTTCATGTCTGCTGATTGTTACTCAGATCTCAGGAAGGTCAAACCGAGTAGAGATATCATTTCCCTCAGGGACACACTTGGGAAAGAAATCTTCTGAGTCCCAGAATCTGAAGCAGTCCCACCAGCCGTGACCTTCCTTTCCGACTGGATAAGGGCAGATAGAGCGATCTCAGCATCTTCCGAGGATGGGGGGCTTCTGGGAAAACAAAGTTGCTGCTAGAAGCGGATCTGGCGTTCCAGCAGGGCAATCAGCATCCCCTCAGGATTCCCAGTGGCATTCCGCACCAATGGGGAAAATTGGCTTTAAGCGGCATCGGATTTATGTCATGTCAAAGCCAAGGACTGAATGTCCTAGGATTGTTAAAGAGTCCATGATATCCCGTGATGCAGTGATGCTGATCGCAAGTACATCCAGACAGTGGTCTGGATGCCAAAAGCCCTCACATTGTCAGCTGTTCTCACATCCCAATGGTGGCATTTTAACATAAGTCCACTTTCAGGTACACACAGAGGTGAAAGGTAAGGCGCCGTCAAAATTAGCTAAGTTATGCCCAGGATGTACCGTCTCATGTATGATTAATTTATTATTAGTATTATTATTATTATTATTATTATTATTATAGGTAGTAGTAGTAGTAGCAGTACTGTAGTAGTAGTAGTAGTAGTAGTAGTAGCAGCAGTAGCAGTAGCAGTAGCAGTAGCAGTAGCAGTAGCAGTAGCAGCATTGCTGGAAGTAATAGCAGTAGTCGTAGTAGTAGTAGTAGCATTGCTACTGCTGTTTTAAATGAACTAGTTGTGACTGTGTTAAATATTTCCAAGCAGGTCTCCAGTACACTGAGTCAGACCCGTCAGTAAGTCAGGAGAGACCCCGAGGGAGAAGAACCAATGCTTGACAGAAGAACAGGATCAAAGGGTGAAGACAAGACCCAAGCCACATCCAAACCACACAATACAATATCTGTACTCATTAAATATTTATTCAGACATTAGATTGCTTTATAAACTTTACCCAAGTGACAGACTCAACAGGATCAGAGAAATGTATTTGACTTGTTTTATAGCATTACGAGCTGACCAGTTCTCTACTTTAAAAGGGGAAATCCACAGTAAAATGTACTTTTACTTGTAGAAGAGGAGCTGTCCTGATTAAAATGCGCTCAGAGCACAGAAATATACCAAACATATGGCAACTACTGTGCATTCTCCAGGTACCTGCTTTACTAAAGACTACAATGGGCGGATAGGCTTCCACGTGCTTCAGTGAACTGGTTTGTAGGACACGTTGTCTCCCATTCACTGCAATGTCACAATAAGTAGTAATGAGCATCTGGAGAGAGCAACAGTAAGAGCAGCTCAACGTGAGACTCTGTACTCTTCTGATCGACCCTTGCCCCAAGTGAAACTAAACAATTACATGAAAGATAATTCATAGATGAAATATCAAATTAAATTGTGTTACATATCATGTGTGTGTATGCCATGTAAGAAATAAATATAAAAATGTGAATATACAGATTGCAACTTGATTGCAACCTATACCTTACAAACCTGAGCGTATGGAATTAAACACTCAGTGACCACTTTATTAGGTAGGCCTGTACACCAGCTTGTTAATGCAAATATTGAATCAGCCAATCACGTGGCAGCAACTAGATGCATAAATTGAATGAAACATGAGAATATACATTGAAAACCTGAGAATATATGTGGAAACCTGAGAATATTGGATGAAACTTAAATATGACACTATGGAGTGAATTTGTATATATAGGTCAAATTTCTGATATAAAGGTCAAAGCACTGGATATATAGATCAAACACTTGATATACATGTCAAACACGCTCAACACTATCCACAAACAAATATCTGAACTTGTGTCTTCTAAATTTAAATGAATGCACGGCAAGTCTCAAATGCAAAATCAGTTGCGTTTGTGGATCAAGTGACAGGCTTGCATTCAGTGACATGAGTTTGTGAGTTTGTGAGGATTTTCTGTAAAAGTTTATTGCATTGTTGTCTGGCACTGAAGAATAACTGCACTGAATGGCTGATTTGACAGTAAAATGAACACATTCAATGGTCTCTGACCTTTTCAGAGCTGCACATCCACTACCTAAGTTAATTCAGTATGATAGGAAATATTCTCTTGGAAAAGCCACAATAAATTGAGCAGTTCAAGGGTACACCATGAACTGGACAAAAATGCTTTCAGTTTTATGGCACCTTGTCATTAGAATTATTCTCTTTTAAAGACCATGCTCTAAACATTAAATAGGAGAGCGATTTACAAGTGCTTTTCAAGTGATTCTGAATCAAAGGAAGGGAAATTGCAAAAATGATGATATTAATCCATTTAGGCAAGGTCAGGTATTTTGTATTAATCTTGGCCAAAATGTGAAATGTACTGATGTGCTTCATTTGGTACAATGGTGACAAGTGAGCCTTGTGCTATCATATTTCATATCAACATGTTCAAATTCACCTCTAAACCTCTGGGGTTTTTAATGAATTTGATAATATTATACTTTAAAGAACATGGACAGGGCACAGCCTGTAGAGCAAAGTCTAATCTATTCCCAGAATACCGTATACTAGAGATCAGAAACTGCAGTTTCTTGAGGGCAGAGAACTTGCTTTGTGTGAAGACAGTCTAGCCAATCAGTAGCACTAATTACCCAGGAGAAACTAACACCTGGGCTGGATTTGGATTCAAGGGCCAGACTTGATGATCATTGGCGTATACAGTATATTCATACAAGGTAAAACAATAGTATCCATTGTAGATATGGGTTGTACTCGTTTATGACTGTAAAAAATATCGAAAATGAAAGTTGAGAGATAAATGTATGACAATATTATGAAATGTTTGCCACTGTAAAGAGACATCTGTGCACCCACAAGTCTCTTTGAAAAGCAAATTGCTCAGAAAGTCATCTGTGCACTTCATGACACTGTGACTAAAGTGGTCACCTGCTTTTAATCCCTGCTGTTAATTCATGCTTACACACCTGGCCCATCACTGTGTGTTGTGGTCTTTTTGATTGCCAACTGTTTTTGCCTTTGGAAGTTTATACAATAATAAAATCATTCTGAGAACATTTGTTACTATTTAAGTAGAAAAGGAAAAGTTAGTGAAGATGGAAAATTCATTCAAATATGAACAAGGGCTTATAAACAGTAAAGAGCCAGATCAACACTGCAATTAGCATTAGCCGGTTTCTAACTTCACGATGAAACTACATAGTGAAACTGAAAGGCATAAGACAGGAGTGTATCCCAGTGTACTTCTGAAAAAATATCACGCAGAAAGAGAAATAAATAATCTTACCCAGTTCTGGGAAATATGATGGAATAAGAATACATAAATAAATAAAGATAATAAATAAAGGTTTTGATAGAATACTTCATTTATAAAATGTCAGGGTAGCTATTTCAGATTGAGTTTGGTCGGTACGTCAAGGAGACTGAGATAATAAATTAATAATGATATGAAAAAAAGATTGATACCAGGAAGTACTGTTTTACACTGAAAATGCAGGGAATAAGGTTGTGGCACTTGAGGTATGGAGCACCGGGGTGTTGAAAGCCAGATGTGACACTGTAGACTGTAGGCTAATCGATGAGCTCTGATGAGCTAAATGGCCTGTTCTCATCCTTAAACATTCTAATTTTCTACTCTACTCTACCAAGCAAAAACTTAACAATTACACACATCATTTAAATGCAAAACAAATTGCACAAAATAATGACTCTCTCTTTCCAGCCAGAACAAATCTGTAATACTGATCTTTTGTCAGTTAAAAAATGTCAGAACATCTTCACAAACTGGTGTTCACCCAACAGTTTAGAGAAGAGAAATAGCAAGAAGGATGAACCTTCCAGGCTTGTCCTGAGGAAATTGAGGTACGAGGGGGGGTGGGGGTGTTTTTTTGTTGTTGTACTTGTTGTAACAGCTTCACATGAAATGCCTGTACAAGCATTGGGAGATGGCTGATGGTTAATCCAAGAGATGGATTTAACTTTAGTTTGAAGTGTTCAGTATTTATTTTGTATAAATAATGCATGTACAGTGAATACTTGATTTGAGGCCACAGGCAGAAGAGTAGATGCTGTGTTTTACTGTGTTATAGATCATATTTAAAAAAGATTTATGAATAGTATTTTAATATAAAGACAATATTTATTCACCTGGTATATAGATCACCAGAGGCAGAAAAGTAGATGTAGTGGTTTACTGTGTAATATATCATATTTACAAAGATTTATGAATAGTATTTTAACATGAAGACAATATTTATTAACCTGTTTTATAGATCACCAGAGGCAGAAAAGTAGACACAGTGTAGTATTGTGTTATACATCTTGTTTAAAAAAAGATTTATGAATAGTATTTGAATATGAAGATGGTATTTATTAGCATGACATGTACTGGTCTATTGCCATGGTGAATAAGTGCTTATGAAAAAAACAAATCCTATTTACATGTGTTATTTTTACATACATACTTCCAGATTTGCAATCAGTGAGATGGTCTTTCAAGGCCTGTCTGTGAGCAGGCTGGTCTATCGCGCTAAGAGCTGAAATCACAGAGGTGCCAGATGACTTCCTGTGGGGTGATAATTGCGGATGTCTTTCAGGTTAAACATGGACTCGGCTCTCTGCTCCAGTACTCCTGGCTTATTTCATTATTTCCGCACTGACAGCTTCGCTGTGATCTAAAGTCTTATATTAGTTCTGAGGTTTTTGTGGAATTGGAAGACTTTTGCATAAATAGTGTACCATCAGAATTCAGATCCACCCCTCGCTACATTCACAATATAGGCATGGCAGAACAAAGAAAATTGGGATTGAAATTGTAGTCCTGGAGAGATGTGCTGGCCTTTTTTCAACAGCACTCAGCCGAGAAGTACTGTAAGGACAGTTTGAGAGCTACACTTAATATGTTAATGCCAACAGTCCTACTAAGCTATTAGCATGGAATCGCCTTCTGTTGTGCATTTTTACCATGCCACAGATTAAAACCATGGCATTACTTAAAAAACAAAACACGACAAGAAAAGTTTAGGAACATAACACAAAAACATTCTTTTATTTTGGCATGCTATATCAGTATAGTGACATCTGGGGGCAGTCCCATTCCAGGATTTTCTTAACTCATGACCCAAGAGAAAAGTGGTGGGTTTGGGGATTTAGGAGCTGGTGCGATTGGATCTTCCTTGTTTGCCTTCATATCAGGGCTGAGGAATCATCTCAAGCGCTTCCAGTTCGGATGCATTACCCTGCCAGGTGACAGTTGGAGAGGGGGAACGTTTTGGCCCAGATGAGACACTGAGAATATGTGCTGAGAAAAAGCTATACAGTCTACATATACTACAACATATATCTTCTTTCTCATCATACGTTTTCAACAACAAAACGACTCGTTATCAGTACTTGGCCGATAAAGAACTTAAATGTTCAGTATCGGTATTGGTACCATAATTACGGGCAGCCTGTAGCGTAGTGGTTAAGGTACATGACTGGGACCCGCAAGGTCGGTGGTTCAATCCCCGGTGTAGCCACAATAAGGTCTGCACAGCCGTTGGGCCCTTGAGCAAGGCCCTTAACCCTGCATTGCTCCAGGGGAGGATTGTCTCCTGTTTAGTCTAATCAACTCTACGTCGCTCTGGATAAGAGCGTCTGCCAAATGCCAATAATGTAATGTAAATGTAAATACAGTCGTAATTACAAGTACGAGTGCGGTATGTAGGTCTGTTGAGCGTAGTCGGTATCGGCCGATGCTCTCATCAAGTACTCGGTATTGGTATCAGTCTTGAAAAAATGGTATCACTTCACCCCTCAACATAGCATTGCTAACCACAATACAACAATAACACACAGCACACCATTCAAGAAACCTGGAACTGATCCCAAACACTGTGAGAACTTTACTTCTTGCCTTGGCTACAGACCGATAAGCCAATTGATTACTGGCCCATATCTTAATGTGGCAGAATTTTGCTTTGTACTGCTGTGGGGAAATGAGATTACATTCATTCAGCAAACGCTCTTATCGTTACAGTGAAGACTGTGGGGTTTTCAGCGGGGCACCTCGTTAAGCAGGACAGAGGTGGACTCTGGAGATAAACTGAGCATTATGGGTGACTAAGTCTCTGTACTGCTACGATCATCAACAACACAGGCGGGATTGAACCACAGCCTACATTGCACCAGCTGAACCAACACAACCAAGAAATTCCTTAGGTTTATGAAAGACATTTGCTTGGTGTCCCACCCTCCCCTCTCAGGCCATCATGCAGTGAATAACCCAGTGGTTTCCTTGCTCCTCCGTCCTGTAGGCTTTCACTCCAAAACTAACAAAGCACACCTCATTCTACTAATGTACAGCTTAATAAGATCTCCAGCTGCTGAATGAGGTGTGCCTTCAGGGTTGGAGTGAAGACCTAGGGGACAGCAGGGTTTTGTATCTCTGGACTAGCCTCTCTGGAGAAAGGAACAGAGGCGGGTGCCTCCCTCTTGTAGTGAGGAACAGGAGAACGATACACACTTATCTCCGTGTTGTCTATTATGATTTGTGGTGCATTGCGCCAATATTCCCAGCAACATCTGAAAATATGCATCAGGCAAATGAAGCCATGATCTAATCCAAGCATATACAGAATAATGCTTACACATTACATTGTAGTCACAATTAAATACTTAAAAATGTTTTTAACATTATTTATGCCCTCATTATAGTCAATTTATATAAATCACATCTTTATCACCACAAATGAGTGTCTTTATTGGAAAAAAATGAATGAAATGAATGATCTAGCAGAGGTAAATTACAACCCATTAACCATACATATCGGTTATACTGTTTGCAACTGAGATAAAGATAATTTATCGAGCATTTATTTATTTCATAAACACATTTCGGGACTGCGTTGGCAGTGAAGGTGTAAGACCCTGTTTGTCCATTCCTGACAGCAGCGGCTAACGACTCTCCTGGGAGTCTTAGGGAGACGCTAACCTGCCGCAGCCTGTGTGACCTCCTGCCCCCTGACCTTTGACCTGGTGAGAGAGAGAGAGCCAGGCCCAGGGGAGAGTCAGAAAACTAGCCTCCCGCCTGTGCCCTCCACAGCCCTCCAGCTCCTTACATTACAGCCATTTATCAGGCCCTCTAGTCAAGCACAACTGACATGGCTTCTGCATTTTTACATCCACTTACACTGCAGGACAGCATGTACCATTTATGCAGCATGTACTGAGGCAATTCAGCAAATTGCCTTTCTCAAGGGTGCAATGGCAGTGTCGTACCTGGGAGTCAAGCCAGCGACCTTCAGTCTTCGCTAACAATCGCGCTACACCGCCTCCACATCGCCATACCATACTGGCTGTTAACTGGACAATCCTCCTCAGTACACATCAGACATGGGAGCGCTATTGGATGAATCCAAATTGCGACCATTGATCAGCACTTCAAAAACGGCAAATTCTCAACTCTCATTTCAATAGAATGCACTATTCCGTAGGAAGCTCAGAGTAAATTCAGCTATAAGCCAGTTTAACACTTATTGATTATGAATTAGCCTCTATGCCTTCTTGGTGATGTCACACTTTTGTATGCCTGAGATTAATACTGATATTCTCGGGATAAGAGTGTCTGCCAGGAGAATGGAATCAATAGGAATCACACATAAATCAGAGGAAAATCATCTGTGTGTATGCACTGTGGTCATCCGTCAGAATTAAAACCCACTTGCTGCCGCACCAAGAAATCAGCTTGCAACAGGTTTGCAAACTGAACAATAAATATCTGACCGCCTCCCCATTCAGAAATACAACTGGGCCGAGGCAGTTAGGGGACACCTCGACGGCCTCAAACCTCCGGCTCAAACATTTCCCGAAAATGATGCAACCCTGAAACACGGCACCAGAAACAGAAACACAGCACCAGAAACAGAAACACAGCATCAGAGAGAGAGGGGTCAGAGCAGGTACGCGGTCGGGCTAATCTCAGGGAAGGAGCGGAGAGTGAGCGGGGGTAAGGGAGGGCGCTCCCGGTCTGTGCGATGCAGCCCCTCCCGGCCGGAGCGAGGCAGCCGGCATTATAATTCCAGCACCGCTGCCCTGCCCGCCTGGCGAAGCTTCACCTTGCATGTCAGAGGCTAATTTGCCTTTAAATCACAGCAGACCTCGGGCTGTGGGTAATGACTCCTAATCTCCAGTGCAGACACACTACACTGATAGCCTTTCTGTGGAGGGGGAACTACCGTGCGGAACTTCCTGCCAGGTTCAACGCCGCTTGTGAAAAATCACAGGGTATTTAAATATCAGGAAACAGTATCAACATTAGCATCTGATTCAGAGATGGGAAAATATGTGAAAACACTATAACAAAAACTACAGCCCAAATAAATGTAGACTCAGTGGGCAATTTATCTGGTAGATCTGTACACCAGCTTATTAATGCAGATATTGAATCAGCCAATCATGTGGCAGCCACTAAATGCATAAAAGCATGCAGGCGTGTTTTTCAGACCAAATATCAGAATGGGGAAAGAAATGTGATCTAAGTGACTTTGAGTAGAGTTTGCAGAGAAACAATAAACATCCAGTGAGCAGCTGTTCTGCGGGACAAAAACTTGTTGTTAATGAGAGATGTCAAAGTAGAAGGGCCAGACTGGATAAAGCTGATAGGAAGGTGATAGTTATGTAATAATCTCTGAACACACAACGCATCATAACTCTAAGTGGATAGGCCACAGCAGCAGAAGACCAATAAGTCTAAAAAATGAATCTAATGAATACATAATAAAGTGCTCACTGAGTGTATTTACAACTAAACTACAAGCAATATAGTGGAGGCACGGAGTGCTTTGCCACTTGGAAATATACACATATAGGAAATATATATTAGTATACCTACATCAAACTACTGTAAACAACATTAACCACAATATGGCAGCTTTAGTTTCTATGTCCCCATTCAGATAGCAATGTTCTGCAGGTTCTGTAAATCATTAACAAATGCGTTAATGAAAAATGTATTTTATGCAAACTCTGAGCTCGACAAATATCGACATGGTAGATAATGTCCTTCCCCTTTCTGATGTCAAAAAAATGCTGACATAGTTGATAATGCCTCTCCCCTTCCTGTTTAGCCCCACCTCAGGGATACGGTAGATATGAGCTGAAAAGGATTGAGTTTATTCTCCAGCGCCGGAGAGCGATGTATCATGAAATATGGCTGCCGGTATTCCAGGGAGAACAATGGCTGCTCTGACAGGGTGTCTCCCTGGAGCATTAGCCGTAGCGGGAAAGCACAATTAGCTTGTTCATCAAGCTTTGTTCTTCATCAAGTGAAAGCTTCTTACCCGCAATTTCTATTCTAAGGCAACTGCCATTGTAATTAAACACCTACAGAAAGGCTAAGGTCATGATTCTTTTTTCAGTTTACGAACAATATTTTAAGTGAGTATACTTTGACAGCTTGCTGAAATGAGATTAGATCCCCCCCCCCCACAGTCATACCCTAATTACAGTATGAAGCGAAGAAGTATGCTTTCCAGACAAAACAACAAAACAGGGGACCGAGAAATCATTAGAGGAAAGAAATGACTTAGACCACTTGCCTGCTGAACACTTTGTTTTGCCGCCACACTGATTAAGTACAATATCAAAGTAAGAAAACAGGATCACAAAGTCAACTTCCTTAATATTTTTGCAGTGCACTAAATGTAGATTAATGAGATCTGGCTGCTTTAGCAGACACCCACGTCTATTAAAGATGCACCAAGGAATTGAGCCAATCAAAATGATCCCAACTGCTCCAAAATGGCCACACGCCACTTGAAACTTTTATTGCATTCTCAGTCTGCTGTGGAAATGAACTAACTTCCCTTCATCAAATTGGCCTGTGAGATTTAAAACAAAAAAACAAAACAAAATATTTTGGACATGTCAATCAGAAGATAAACTTTTCTTTTCTTTTTTTTGCCACAGACCAAATTTACAAATTCATCAGCCACAGGAAATGGTACCAAACACTAAACAAGCACAAAGCAATCTGGCAAAGAAAATAATGCTGTTCATTATGCAAATATTAGATTATACAATCCATCATGAGATGCATTTCTGTTTTGAAAGCCAGTGAACATGCACAGAAACCCTTTTAAAACGACATGGTCTGTGAAACATCCTCACCTTAGTGCACTGTGCTGCAATGGTTATAGGGCCAGAGGGCCAGTCATCTGGGCTTCAGCATACAATATGCAGCATAAGGCATGAGTGTAAACAAATGAGCCCTCTTTGTTCTGGATACTTCTCAATATTCCCTCTAAACTTTATAATAAAAAAAAACTCCTCTCAAACTCCAGTGGAAGCCATTAACTTTCTGCCTGCCAAATCAGGCCACAGACGCGCACCACCAGAGGCAAACTACCAAAGCACGTCCAAGCGAGATGGCAGAACGTTGCAATTTTTGCATCAATAATTTGCAGCACTGTCAGTGGTGGGCAGCCCAGAGCCGGTGTGTTTCAGGGCCTTTTCAGGATTCTCTGCAGGAGCCGGGGCTGCCCAATCCACTCACAATCTCTTCTGGAATTGATTTTTTATTTTAGATGCATCAAAACAAATCTGTTACATTTTAATCAATCATTTCCCCCAAGTTTTACGGCATTAACATAGCTTCCAACAATGAATCTCTGAATCCACTAAGTGCTGTGCTGAAAAAAACAAACAAACCAAATGAATTGAAACTGGCAGAACGTAAAAAAAAATATGAGCCAGGTGGGCGGTGTGTAGGCGTGTCTGTAGCCTGCCTGTTCTGATACAAACAAGTTTTAAGTAAATTATGCAAAAGAGCTACGCCGATCTATTAATCTCTATATTTTCCTATGCTGCATATGACTTTTATTTTTTACTGGTTTAAAAACAAGATCATATTTTCCTGGGGTATGTAATCCCGATTCTGGGTATGCCAGATGCTTCCTGCCTCCTCATTCCAAACCCCTAACTGCATAATTGGCTTAATCATTAAGCTTAATCATGCCATAATTAGCCTTAATGAATGCAAGTGACCATGTGCTAGAATTACTTAGATTCATCATACAGACCTGCGGATCAGGGCTCAGGCACTATTTATACTATCGAACTGACTGGACCATCGAGCCTGGATGAAACAAAACACAGACAGGGATTGGCCACTGCAGGACCAGGGTTGCTGGGCCTCCCAGCTGCCAGCACTGCTAGATGGTCATGACTGCTGTGTGTTCTGGCTCCACGGTGGTGGAATGAACTCCACGTGGAGGTTAGAACATCAGCGACTCTGACCACCTTCAGGCATGGACTGAAGACTCGCCTCTTCCGGCTCTACCTCTCCCCTACCCCTCCCTACCTCCCTGTAGTTTTTAATTAGCTATGTAAGGTGTTTGTCATAGATATCACACTTGTATATGCTCATTTTATTACTGCTAGTGTTATACTGTATTTGCCAAGACTGTTTTATTGCTGCATTTGTTTGTTCTCATCAGATTTATGGGGTCCAAGTTCTTATCTACAGTGGTTACTTGGAACTGTACTTCCCTCTAGGGTTTTCAGCGCACTTGTCCCTGGTTATGGGTACGCACTTTGTTGTACGTCGCTCTGAATAAGAGCGTCTGCCAAATAGCTGTAATGTAATGTGATGTAGATGGGCCCTCATCGATCCTTGTCTGCTGTAGATCTTGGGGAACGGGCTCTGAATATACTCTCTAACAGCTGCAACCTCTGAGATAGACTCTAAGAGTCTATCGCTGCTGAAAATAAAAACCCACAGACAGGCCGTCTGCCTTTGTGTTTGTCCTTAGCTTTGACTGATAACAAAATGCTGTCAGTCTGTGGTTGTTCTGTGGTTGTCCAAACCAGTATCCCTTACTTGTGAAATAAATAATGGAATCGGTGGATACACACCGGGCGACCAGACAAACACTTGATGGACGTGTACATGCATTTATGAAGGGTCTCAGGTCAGGTTCCCCCATCTACAGCCAAACCTTATCCATCCTGAGCAGGCAAGTTGAACTGATCTGAGATTAGGACCCTTACAGCAGATTAACAAAGGCCTGTACCACAAACTCTGTAAACTATATTTGTGAAGAGAAAAAGATGCAGATTTGCATTCTATTGTAAGTAACAGTTAAGGACAATAGGAATTTTATAGAGCCCAGGGCAACGCTAACAGGTCTGCTGCTATGACTACGACCAGAGAATGCCAGCCACAGATGCTGCCGAACGATTATGTCTGAGATTTTCAGCAAATTGATGTCCACATCCGTGGGGCGCATGAAAGATTTAAAATGTTTTGCTGTTACAAGAGAACAAGAGGCCACAGGTAGAGATGAAATCCTGTTTGTTTGACAGAAATACAGAGCGTAATAGGACTGTGAGCACAGAAGGTCAAGCGAACAAAGGTAATTTTGTCTGGGATAACGGTTGATTTTCAAAATCTGTCAACTCCCTCTCGATTTATTGTGAAAAGTCTCCTTTTTAGCGGTTTCTGAATTGAGCATTGTCAGGATGGCCTCCCGACTGAACCGTATAAAGAGCTGAAGGAAAGAAACACTCTGAAATACCGTAACCTCTGCATACAGACGCAGATCCTGCAGTTCAACAATAATGAGGCTGAACAGCTGAGAAGTGACAGTGAAACAAAATGTCCATGCACTGGAGAGACAGTATGAAAACCATATCCTTGTTGTGAAAAGGCTAGATGTCCTATATTCAGCATAGCATTGCCACCTGGACCTTCAACAATATGTAAGTCTTAAATAGAAATTATAAGGTACACTGAAATTTTAAGATTTATCGTCAATAAATGTTAATTTTTTTGCTCATTATTCCCATTTGTTTGTCCCCTGCCAAATAACACTACATGCGGTCATAGCACGGTTTTCTCCAATCCAACAGCAAAACATTAATTCATAGCATGGCTTACCTGTTCTGAGACAGGCCGAAACCTGCGACTGAAACAAGATAATGCCTATATCTTCGACAAACATGACCAATGACTTTGGACTGTATCATTTAGACCGTAATATTTCCTAAATGAATGACCATTTTTCTGCTGAGTACCACACTTCCCAATGCCTGGGGTGATTTACGCAGCGCACGTTTGACGCACAGTATATTTACAGAAGCACTTTAGGTGAAAGGACTCGGGCTCGTGAGCACAACAGCGGCCTCCCTCCTCCAAACTTCAAGTACCAAGACGAGCTCTGTAAGCAGCAGTGCCGCCAGTGTGCCAAAGCACAATCTGCTTATTTCAGTTCTATTCCAGTACTGCAGTAACTGCAGCTCGACTGCCAGCAAACTCAGGGACGCTACAGCACGTTAGTCACCCAAGATAATGTACACTCACTTTATTAGGAACGCCTGTACACCTACTTATTCAAGCGATTAACTAATCAGCCAATTGCGGGGCAGCAGTGCAATGCATACAATCATGCAGATACGGGCCAGGAGCTCAGGTTAATGTTCACATCAACCATCAGAATAGGGAAAAAATGGGATCTAAGTGACTTTGACCACGGAATGATCAGAAACAGCTTATCTCCTTGGATTTTCACGCACAATGTAGAGAATGGTGCGAAAAACCAAAAACATCCAGTGGGCAATAGTTCTGTGGGCAGAAACGCCGTGTTAATGAGAGAGGTCAGAGGAGAAGGGCCAGACTGGTCAAAGCTAACAGGAATGTGACAGTAATGCCAATAACCACACATTGTAACAGTGGTATGCAGAAGAGCATCTCTGAATACACAAAGTGTCAAATCTCTAAGTGGATAACCTACAGTATCAATAGACTTAATAAGTCTAAAGAATAGGTCTAACAAATACCTAATAAACTGCTCACTGAGTGTATATAAAAAATAAATATTCTGTACCAAATACATGAAAAATGCATGATTTAATGCAACATTTATGAGTTCTAATGGACCCAGAACACTTTACCTAATGTAAAGTGTGTCACATTACAGAACATACATATGAATGATATTTGTACTGGAAATATGAATTCTCTGCATGTCCTGTAATGCACATTCCTGTGGAAAAGCAAAAAGGCTCCTTCCCTGTTCTTTCAAACTAGACTGATCTCAGATCCATGTCTGCCAATCGATCGTTTCATACAACAGAATTGCAGAAAAATTCAGGTTGAACATCAAATAGTACAGATGTATTGACCGGTCAAGGTTTAACTGACGGAAATGAGCTGTTAGCTAACTGACACTGTGGACAGGGAGGCAGCTGCTAGCAGGTTGGCTGGGGCTAGCTCTTCTGCCCATTGGCTGTGCACACTGCCAGTTTTGCTGTCTGCATCATGATTGGCGGTTCAGGAGCGTCACAAAAAAATACCAATACCAAATCCGGGATAAAAACACTAGGAAATAAATGTAAAGAAACCTATTTAATATAGAGCCAGATCAATGTCTCTGCACGGCGATAAACTATTATGTTACGTGAAATTGGGGTCAACTGACAAGCAGAGAATATTCAAGTAATTTCCCAAGGGAACCTAGTCTTACAGATGACCACTCCCTAGTGCATATGGAAAGTGGCCTTTGATGCAGAGGTCAATACATTACATGACAATGGTGTGTCTAGCTGACACTTCTGTCCAGTCACTTGCACAGATAACATTTTAAATGTAAAAAAAAAAAAAACAGTCTATCCAGATCAATGTCAGGTAAGTACCTTGCTCAACCACACAACTGTAGCTCCTTACTTGCAAACTAAACCCACAAGCTTTGGAGTTCAAGCCCTGCTCCCTAATGACAACAATGTCACACTTAACCACAGGAATAATGATGAATGTATACCAGCAGCCATTTTGAGACCAGAATGAAAAGATGGGGAAAAACAATGGCGTAAATTAAACCAATCAGCGCATCCATCGCTGCATGTCCGAGGCATGCCCGCTGAACCGATGCACGGCTGCTTTAAAGTCAAGTCAATCTTTAAGTTTAAGCAGCACCCTGGCAGTGACCTCGTAATTAGACCGCTCACCCCGGGCCACAACGCAGCAGAGGGCCTGTAAGCTTCTCGCTTTGTGACCGCACTCCAATCACTCGCCCCATTTCGGCGCGTAACAACTTTAAAGCTCCAGCGGGCACCGAATGATTAATGTAGTAGTTTTTCCAGGAGTGCGAGGGAAGCTTGCGTGTCCTTCCCCCTGCCTGGGTGTCCGGCTACATGGGGACAGTGTGACAGAGGGGTGGGGTGGAGGGGGGGGGGGGGGGGACATGGCGCGCTCCGCTGGGCTGTGAATGGGGAACGAGCCCCCGGCTCCTGTTCCGGGAGCTCCTCTGCCGTGCCCTTGAGCAAGGTCATTCCACCCAAACTGCTTCGGTAAGCACTCAGCGCTCTGCAAGTCATGCTGGGTAAAGCTGCCGGCTAAACAAACAAATGAAGAACGCGTAGAAAGCATTAGCCGGGGCGTCATATCTGTTAGGCCGCATACCAATGTCATTGTGCGGCACTGACCCGAGCATATAACAATGAGGAAGGACTTTATGAAGGAATAAATTCAAGTGAAGTTACTAAATTTACATCACTATAGTCCGTTAAAACATATTATTCGGACTAGGCTAAGTAGGTTGGAAAGTAACACTTTATATCGCAGCCGGTTAATTACATAGTACTGACTGGGTCAAAAGCAGGGACTAATTAGGTAACTCTTTTGATTTCAGAGGTAAGTAATATAAAATCAGCTGTAAAACCAACTTATATTGTACTTACTGTACATAGCATGGTACGTACTGATTGTGTTAGTACGTACCTAATACGAACTTACCTAATAATTAGACAAGTAGCTGTGTACTTATTGCCCAATATGTACTTTGTAATTAATGGGCTGTAAAATAAAGTGTTACTGGTTGGATTTTGTATTTGTTGTTGAGAACGGGTGAAGCATTTGGTTATAGAGACAACCTGTTAATTAGCAAAAAAAACACAAACTTTCCATTCTCATTAATTAAAATGCAGATTTTACTATTGTGGAATAATAGCAATGAAAACAAATCAACTTTTAAAACAGTACAGCCATTTTAAAAATGTGGATAATAACAATCTTTTTTTTTCATTTTTTCGCTCCATTGAATCATTTAAGCCTTGAGCAAAACCGTATGTGCATTTAAGCCTTGAGCAAAATCACAAAAGGAACAGGTTTATATGTCCCCGTCTGCTTCACCAAGCCTGACTCAAGTCTTTGCTTTGTGGACTGGGGCTATCACAGAGTAATACATTCGCTACCAGCGTGTGTCGCAGCACCAACACAATCTCACATTCGCATTTAAAGCAATAAGAGAATCTCCCGTCCAGCCCGACAGCAATCTCAGCACAGCCCCCTGCAGCATGCCAGTTCTCTATATGCAATTTAAAGGGAAGTAGGTTAATAAAAATAGCTAAAATAAAGATGACAGAAGTGTGACACGGGTCAAGCTTACTTCCATAATATTCCATTAACCGTTCTGTCAAAGGCACTCCAAGGAAATGTGTCTGCGCCACGCTCCGGCATGTCTGAGATTACTTCTGACTTCCTAATAATACGCTGTATGATCCGTTTCATGGCCGAGGCGATCGACTGCATTGACCCCTGGTGCGCGACTTCCACAAGGGAAGTTCTGCGGCTGTTTTCATTGGCAGCGCGAGCCGCGGTCGTCTTCCAACTGCGGCTTAATGGCCAATTTCGTTATGAACCATAACCCACATCTGAGAGCCCGCAAATGCCTCAGAAAGAGAACGCGCTCGTTCAGCATTCAATCACGCCATTTCCTGGACAGCTGTTTATCCGAGTGCGGTGTGGCGTGTGTGAGTTATGGTATCCTTATCATCATAGGTTTTTTTATTAAGGAATTTAATACAAATGCAATACAGTTTAAAAAAAAATCTAATTCTTCTTGATGATTAAAATGTAATGTTATTGTTTGACATAATTCCGTTATTTTCTGCACTTGGGAGAGTATAATGTCTTAAAAAATATATATATATTTTTTACTTGTGCTTTTTTGAACAGTAACATACAAATAGTACAAGTAAGTGCACAAATTCAGCAATATGGAACACCACTTCTACATATTTAATTCAAGGATAGAATTTGAAAGCAAAGCGTGTTTTAAATATTCTATGGTTTCTGCAACGTCACACCGTGGACAGAATAGCAAGTCATTTTTCTGGAATGAGTCACAAAGCCAGATACAAAAAGCTGGTATTTTGTGGTCTGAAATCTGACAGGCCTCGTGCGGACAGATACACAGAGAGGAACAGTCGCAGTGTGCGCTTTAGATGCAGGAGGGCGATAAATAACAAAACAATAACAGAAAGCACAAAGAAAAGATGTCTTATCCAATCCATATTCATTTAGGAAAGTGTTGGTATGTGCTGTGGGCTGAATTTCACAATCCAAGATCAAAAATCCAATAAGAGCCCATATGTATGCATGCATTTATGCATTTAGCAAAAGTAATCGGACAGAAGGCAGGTATACAAAAGCTTTCAGCATCTAGTTTTGATTCTTGGCTCTCGATTGTCATTGCAGACCTCATATTTACTGTTTCAATTCAAATCCAATGTGCTGGAGTACAGAGCCAAAAGAACAGAAATGGTTCCACTATTCAAATACTTATAGACCTCACTGTATTCGGACACTCGGAGAGCAGTTAATTAGGTATTTATTAGATTTATTATTTATTAGACTTATTGGTCAACTGCTGCTGTAGCCTATCCACTAAGAGGTTTGATGCATATGTTCAGAGATGCTTTTCTGCATTCAACGGTCCTAATGCATGGCCCTTCTCCTCTGACTTCTCTCATTAACCATGCATTTTTGACCACAGAACTGCTGCTCACTGGATGCTTTTTGTTTTTAACACCATACTCTGTAGAGACTGTTTTGCGTGAAAATCCCAGGAGATCAGGGTTTCTGAGATACTCAAACCACCCAGTCTGTCACCAACAGTTATTCCTAGGTCAAAGTCACTTTTATTACATTCCTTCCCCATTCTGACATTTGGTCTGAAAAGCAGCTGAACCTCTTTACCATGTCTGCATCCTTTTATGCATTTAGTTGCTGCCACATGACTGGCCGATTAAATATTTGCATTAACACGCTGATCTACCTAATAAAATGGTGACTGACTGTATATGTCATACATGTTCATTCATAAATGAGTTTTTGTTATGAGAAACAGCAGTCAGCTTTTGAACCTCCTGTTCAGAATATGTATTATTGCAGCTTCCCTTTCTTCTGAACAAAAAGAGATGTTTCAGGACTAAACAATTCATTTCCAGGAACCAGAGAGGAGCGTGAGGAGAGACGTCACAAATTCACACACTCTCCAAGCTCCACAGGCTGTGTCTGCGGGAAACACAAATCGCCACAGGCAGCTCATCGACTCGTACCAAGCCGGTACAGAGCAGGGAAAGGATTTCACAATCATATTAGATTTGAAACGAATGTTATTAAATTGCTGGGGGGTTTTTTTCCCCTCTTAGTGCCAAATAAATGTGGCATGGAGCTAAGATGGTCACGCCGGCATACGATACCTGTTTTTCATAAGACCGCCGGTCATGAAAGAGTGGCAGTAATCCAATCACGACCGCCCTGCTGGGAGTATCTCCCGAGCCCCAGGTGGTGAAAGCTGCACTTTATCAGGGACTCCTAGCCTCCGAATTGCGGGCTGGGATTATCCCCCTCCGCTGTGTGCGATGCCTGCCACAGCCCACTCACACCTGTGGCACTGAGCTGCCCCAGACGGAGCGCTTTTCGGGGACTCCGCACAGCCGTTTCCCCCCCCGCTATCTATCGCGCACTATCACACTTCCACTCCTCAAGCCTGGCGGAAGCAACCCGGGAGAAAATACCTCACAAAGCACACGCAAGACTGCCTTCTCAGCCTCTTTCGTTCTGACCGGTTATTTTCTCATGTGCTTGCACTATGCAGGTTTGTCTGTACACTGCGCTTTCACACGGCAAGCGCAAACAAACAGAGCTCTGCCAGGAACCTGGTAACTACAAGACAGGGGATTAAATGTGCATCTCGGTGAATGGGCAGAGCATGTTAAATAAGAACCATTTACACTTCAAATATTGCATTCACAATTAGCTACCCTTTGAAGGCCAACAGACGGAATACAACACAGCGGCCATTTAAGGAGATCACAAAAAAAAAAAAAAAAGAGCATGCTACCATGACATCAGCCATGCTTCCGGTTTGGCAGAGCAATCGGAGAGTGGACGCCTCAGACAATTAATCAAATTAAAACAGCCAGCGAGAGCCATGCTGCTGTCAGACTGAGGAGGCTCGTTTAAAGTGCTAATGGCCTCCAAAGATAGAAAGCCCTGCCGGACCCTTCCAGTCAGTCCAATATTTCACCAAACCCATTTTACGGCTCTGTGTGCACCTCAGAGCCGCAGCCTGGAAGAGCCCCTCTGTGCGGGCACTCTGACGCTGTTTCAGTTCAGTCCACAAGGAGCAGCAGACCTCAGGCAGGCCCA
Source organism: Conger conger (assembly GCF_963514075.1). Lineage (NCBI taxonomy): Eukaryota > Metazoa > Chordata > Actinopteri > Anguilliformes > Congridae > Conger > Conger conger. The sequence goes on from NC_083777.1 coordinate 7,675,396, forward strand.
GTGAGCCAGGGCTCCAACGCTTCAGCTTCATCGTACATACACCGACTTCAACCAACGCCTCGGCCGTGATGTACGCAGCCTGACTCAACCAAACCAGACAGATGCTTTCAGGCTAACAGGCTAGGTGACTATACACTGATGTTCACTGAAAGGGGGGGTTCAGCCCCTGTGCTGTTAACTTGTTACTTTCTGGAATGTTCCTCTCGTACAGAATATCGAACAGCCCCGTAAATCAGCTTTCGCTGGAACTGCCTCATCGCATTGCGATACGCCGCTTCTCCGCGCAGTTACAGGGATTTAATAGGCCATGTCCACATATGTCATCACTCATGTACCAACCAGACAGCTTTGTTTGAGGAAGTAAACGCCGTCTGAGTCAGCAATGTTACAGACAGGTTCAGACAAGCTTGAACGGCAATGAAAATGCCCACAATCTTCTGTTAGTCAATAGTCAGTCAGCGACCCGACCACTGGAGACAAGGCAACAGCTTATAACTCAAGGCTTGCAGGCATGAGTACCAGCTCTATGACTGCTATAGTACTGTCGAGTGAGGGACTTAACCAGAATTGCTTTCATAAATATTCAGGTGTATGAATGCGCTGCATGTAAAAACGTCACCTTTGTAAGTGACTGGAAAAGGAGGCCTGAAAGTGTCTCGATTTAAGGGAATGAGCTCTATATCGAAAGGCACTTGTAAGGCACCTGTAAGAGCTCCAAACAGCAGCCTGTGAGTGAGATACTACAGCAGGTTCTATAACCCGTCAAAGAACACCTCGCCTCAAAGTAATTCCGACATTGCATTGTCTTCACCCGCCTTATGATCAAAGAGAGAGGCTTTGTCTAACAAATACGGTCAGCTTGAATACCGTATTCAAAGAAAGAGCATAGGTGAACACATTTACATGATGCCACGAGAATATAAAATATCACATTGTAGCAAGCAAATAATAGGCCTAACCTTTGCAAGAATTGTCTACTGAAGTCAACTCATCATACTCGATTTTGAATGTAGGTGTGTGTTTGCATCAGACTGCCTTGATTTCCTCTGAACAGAGAAGCATCGAACGCAGGAAAGCATTAAGCAATAAAGTTTGCACGTCACTATCTTTTTAGTGAACTTGACACCCAGTCAGTATCATAACAGATAAATGCCCTTTGATACAACTGAAGCACACTTCATAAAAACACTGAAAGCCAAGGTGAATACTCAAACAAGACACTGACAACCTAATAATGCCTTTGTTAAGAATGCAGGCCAGACCCAAATATATATATTTTTTTTTATATTTATATATTTTTTTTGCATTGCACTCCTGAGTAGAGTAATCTGTAAAATATTCACTCATGTAAACAGGGAAACAATGACGAGACAGAATTCAAAATGTCATAAAACAACTAAACAAGAAAGACTACCGGAAAGAAATGGTGAAAGAAAGAACCAAAGAGTGAACAAATTTAATGATGTACCTGTATAGTTTTTCCATCAAATAAATATTTTTCATCAAGGAATTTTTTCCTTGCATAATACAACTAATTAAAAAGAATGAATAAAAGTGTAATAGATAAAATTATACTGTATATACTACCATAATGAACATACAATTGAGGACAGAAAAGTCCTCATTTGTATGTAAGAATAAGTCCTTACTAGCAAAGGCTAAAAGGCCCCGCATGACCTCTGCATGATTTGAATATCAAGTTGTGAAAAGGCCATTTAAGTAATAATTTCCCCAAAGTCAAGTGGTAAAAAAAATCACATGGCTTTTGTCACAACTTAAAGTTCTGTGTTTAAAGTAATTTCCGTCGCTAGTAATTCTACAGGGGACTGTGTGCTTTGGGAGTTTTTTTAAGGAAAGTCAGATTCTGTCTCATAGCAACCGCCAGCACAAAATTCAGTGTGACTTTCAAGTGTGAGAGAAACACATTCAGTCTGTTTGGAAAACACACTTTTCAATTGCATAACATTATCCTTGTTATTTAAAGCTGAACACTATGGAGCGCCGTACAGTAAACTACATTTATTTCAAAGGCCGTTCTGAGACTTGCAGGAGCCAGTCTGAACATTAGAGAGATATATACTGTAGTTATGAAGCAGCAATGCCAAGCGAAGCGCAAGGCAAAATAGGCCAGCTATCAATCAAAACACACTTCGAACACCAGAGCTAGGGTCTCTGTTTTCTCAGCAGTGGAGATCGTGTAAAATGAAAATTGGAATATAACCATCTCCCTACATTCGAAAGTTAACTATCTGAGTTATCTCCGCATCAATAACTTCATCCCTCCAGGAGCCATTGAAGTCAAAAGCTTTTTTTCTGGAATAATTACAGATGCAAGTGACTTATTGACCTGAAATCTGGTACAGTGGAGCTCAGTGGAACTCTACAGTGAGAACAGTGAGATAAACAGCTGGGGGATGTTTTCAAAGGAGCAATCCCAGTACACCGGAAGTGAAAATTTAAGAAAGGCCAGGTATTGCTACGAGCGGCAGACCACCCTGAGAGATTCCTCTAAAAATGTAATCATTTCATGAATGTTATTGCTGTGTTCAGACCGTTCATTGAAGGAAATCTTTCAAACTGTCTCTCTCATTGAATCAACTCTCCACAAGGAACATTTTTCATGTTCAGCAGTTTAAAGTCTGGGATTCCATATTCATGTTGTCACAGTATGAACACAGTAGTACTTCCTCTTTCGTGTATATATATATAAAACCTCCCTTTCTTTTAATTATTGTAATTGTAATACAACACAAAACATGCATGGCACAAACACTCAACAGAACAATCAAATTTGTCAATTTATTTTAAGCCGTCTTATTTTTCTTTTCTTTTTTTAATGAATTCCAAAGCTCATAGTTGGGACACATTCATTAACAGCTTATACTGAAATATATATATATATATTCTTTGGTAGAGGGCCCTGGCATCATATCTTTTGAGAGTTCAAAAGTTCAAACAAACTGTTCTCATTCAAGAAAATCAACATCTTGCAAAATGTGTCACACAGCACCCAGGACTTGGTTGCTCCCACCCCCCCCCGCAACTGCCAAAAACTTTAAATGTTATGATTATTGTTTTGATGACAGTTATCATCATTTCAGCTTTTCTCAATAACATAGATACCACATTATTCTTAAGTAAACCTAGTTGGCAATAAAATTATCTAGCTATCGACATGTAATTTCCCTATAAATTTGTGTACTCTTTGATCTGTTATTAGCTATTGATGGTAGAGTATGTCGTTTCTGCAAATGACACAATTTTGTTTCTGTCAACCGGCAATGCCACAGCAGTGGTAAAGGGAAGGAACAGGTAAGGAAGCAGAAAGCATCAAATCGACTGCTATCCCCGCTCGAGATAACCCGCGGGCTCATTTAACCAGCTTTATGCATGAATAAAACAAGAGGGCTCGCGGTGACAACATCCATGAAGATCACCTTTGGTGCAGACACCTTGGGATGCAGGTTCACAACAAAGACCTGTCAATCATTACTGCTTCACGCAATCCGACTGATGCCTTCTGCCAGGGCTCTGTCGCCCGCCAGATGCAGCAGGGCTTTCACCAGGCAGCGCAGACACGACCAGATGTGTCCCTGCTCTCATCTCCCACACCGTGATATAACACAAAATGCCTCCCGCCTCACATAATGTTCTGCACTTTGACCTCTGACCCCCCGCAGGCTGGCTGAGTAGATCCTATACATGAGGCACACCGAAGCTTGCCAAACACCCCAGCTTTGCTTGTCATGTATAATTGAATTAACTCATCAAAGCCCTTTCAACAGTGCACATTTTCCCAGTTTAGTTTTTTTTAATATAAAAAGGGGTACATTCAATGGCGTTAATGGAGAAAAGTACTTAGATAAATACTTCTATGTGGATCCTTTTCTCAGTCACCTCATTAAACCTGCTCATATAAATCTGATCCATAAAGTTGACCCTAAAAATAACCCAAACTTCCGTAGCGTTATACTGATAGCCTGCAGAACTTCTGACCATCGTTGAAAATATTCAGTACTGCAGACCTCCTCCAGTGATGACAGACATGGTGAATTGATCACATTTTTTTCTAAATTGACTCACATCAGCTTGCTTATTTTCATAAACAGTGTACACGAACTAGCCCAAAAGATAACCAAGCCTGGAACCAAGCCACACACAGCAGCCAAGCACACGTTCCCGGGGAGAAACGAGCTGGGCCTGTCACCGTATGTACAAACATCCATAATCTCATCCAATTGTGCTGCTCGGTGCTTGTGCAATCCGCCCCCAGGGCCAATACGGTGAGAATGGAACCAAGATTCACGCTCTAGCAATGCACTGAAAACACTTGCTCTGGTTTAAACGCCACATACAATAGACAGCTGATTGGCCCTTTGTTTTCCTGTCAGATGAGGTCATCAAACACTCCAAATACACTTGCACCCACATAGCTACAGTAGGAAAATTACTTGCACCCTTGCCCACACTAATAGCCGATGCCCACGTCTTTGAAAGCATATCATATGTGCAGTGTATAATTATGTTATCTCCCGGCTCAAGCCTTTATCCACCACACTGGAAATGGATGAAATGTTAATAAAGAGGTACTGTAGTTATCTGGCTGGAAACACAATAGCTCACTTTCAGTTTAATCATAAAGTGTAGCCTACTGGTTGAGACAGATTGTAAGCATGTCTGTAAAAGGATAGATACCACTAATAAATTAATATGTTAAGCAATTAAGTAGGGTAAGTAAGTAGGTAGGTAGGTAGGTAAATAAATAAATAAATAAATAAATAAATAAATTAATAAATAATTTTAAATTCCATTGAGGTCCTTTCAGGCTACATAGCCTTCGTGTAGAAAAACACCATTATGAAATTATGAGTTCCTCTACAAACAGCAGATCACTGAGTAGGCTAACGTTAATATGAGCATACGAAGCCATGATACTCACAAACATAGGATTTATGACTTTACACTGAAGTTAGCTTGTTATAATTAGCGACTCTCTCTCTCTCGCCCTCTCCTCTCACTCCCTCTCTGTGCGTGTGCGTGTGCGTATGTGTTCTTTATTCGTGGTTGCTTTGCCACATCGCATCATTTAATATCAAAAGTAAGCGCACGTTTCCATGCCCTTCCTCTTGAGAGCTTTGAAATCAGCCGTCCCAAACGCGAAATCCTGCAAGTGCATTCACCATGTAAGGACAATTTTTCGTCTCGTCACCCATCAATTGCAGCCGAACGCGTGCTTGGAATCGATTAAATGGAAAAAAGGGAGAGAAAAAAACTAATTGGTGACTTGAAAATAAATGAGGCGGTTCGGATATAGCTGTCCAGATGATTAAATATTTAGCCTATTACTTTATCAATAAATGTACTAATGATTCACTTCCCTTGACAAAAACCTTTTTCCCCCCACTGCCTCATTTATCTTGTCCAATCGCTGTAGTCCCGCTTCGCACAGCAGTACGCAGTGACTACCTTTTGGGGAAACGCAGGAGCGCAATGCATTAATACAAGCCATAGTGCAGCGGATTTTAAAACTATTTGTCCGAAAAGGATTGAGCAATATGCGTAGCTATAAACCCGACAATATGAGCGTGTCCACTTGTTACCAAAACTTAAGAGGAAATAGCTATGGTAAAAAGGTAAGATTCTGCCGGAAATATAAGCATGGGAAAATATCATTAAACATTGTCGACTGTCTTGTCTCATCTTATCTTTTATTTATCTTCTTGCTCTGGGAATAGAACCTCAGCAGACGCCGTGGACCACATCATGTAACAAATAACAGACAGTATATTGCAACTGTTCGAATAAATACTGAATGAATGACGATTTTGCTTTTCAAAAGAATGAACCGGAAAATACATGTTAAATTAGTAGTGCGTAATTGGCATTTTGTCTGAAAGCTCACACACAAAGTTAAAATATGGTTCGGTTCAAGTAATAGTGCTTGCTCACCAATATGCGATCCAACCAAATTGAAAGAGTAGAGCGTGGAACAGTTGCAATTTCAAATAAAACGTCTGGTATGTCGAAACGTTTGTTAGAGAGATCCACTTGGTGCCGTGGGTCAGTGCCAAATGCGCTCCGATTCGTGCAGTATTCGTAAAAAGTGCGGTCAGTGGTGTCCCCCTGCACTGCAACCAGTTGTTCACTGGTGAGATGTGTGTTTCCTTCCAATCAATAATCACAGAACCTCTGGAATTTCCAAGAGCGCTGGGGAAATGCTTCTCCGGTTGCGTGGACGCGATTGGCCAAGGTGACTACTGACGCAGTAGCAGGTGGCACACCCGTCAAATATAAGAGCTAGTTAACTCGCAAACAGCCTACGATATCCGACTGACGTGGACGGGAATGGCATCTAACTTTTCGTTGAAAAATACCATTGCGTGAATGCTGTGGAGTAGTATTCTCATTTCCCATTAACAGCCTCAAGCGATATGCACCCGGTTCCATTTTCTGGTGGTGATAGTACATAAATGGGAAATGTATACAATAATCTTACATATGTTGCATTCTGCTCTGGACAAATATTGTTGAAAGGCGATATTTTGAATAAAAAAAGCCCTGACTGAATGGATTGATTGATTGACAGACTGGTTGTTTGGTTGACTGACTGACTGGGTTTATTAATTAGGAACTGGATTGTAATCCTCAATGGAATGTTGACTATAAGCCAATTATGAGCCCTGTGAATTTACTACAGCTAATTAGAATTGATACATCTAGCAAATGTCTTTTAGGCTAAGAGCATTTTTTTTTTTTCAAGCAGAGGACATTTTATTTTGACTTGCAAAATTCCGAAAAGGTACTAAGATTAAATCTGAGACTGACTCATACCATTGTTCTTAACACAATCAAGTGTCACTTTACTGCTGATTGCACATTAGCATAACAATCAGCAGTAAAGTGACACTTGATTTCGGAATGTTGCAAGTCAAAATAAAATGTCAAATTTTGCTAATTATTAAATGATTTATTGAAGGAATGAGGGGGGTGATGTTAAACCAGTTATCACATCAGTAACATATTCTGCTACATATTCTTTTTTAAATATCCTTACTTGCCTTTTTGTGGATTGGTGTTTACTCAAAAAGCTAACAAAATGGTAGGAAAGTGGTATTCAGCGATGCTGTAAGATTTGTTTATCTATTTCAGTCTTCACTCAAAAAGGGTGTTGACTGTATTCCTGGTACTTTGAGGAATGCAAAATACTCCACCTTCAGATGATATACTGTAGGGGCTTGTTGAAAAGACTTATTTCACACTGGAGTGTCAATTTGGTGAGGGCCATATATTACGAACCTGAACAATGAGGAGTATAATGCATTTATATATATATTTTATACCAAATATTAAGTTTAGTGATCAAGTGATCAAAAGATTCAAGTAGCTTTGAGATATTCTGATAAGAAATGCTACAGATTCAGAAAAAAATGCTCAATATGTTCAAAGTAAATACTCATCCTAATAATGAAAAGTTATTTAAAAATAAATACTGTACCATAGTTTCAGAGTAGAAGAATAGAACAGTGCCCTCTAGGGGAACAAACACTATCCTATTGATCTGGAAAAAACATTTTAGGAAAAAAAAAAAAAAAGTACTGATGTGCAGCTAGGCTTTCTGTACTGTTTTGGGGCCCCTTTCAGTTTTATTTATTTTTTATTTTTTACTTTTCCAAACGGAAATTGCAGTTCCCTAGATGTAATGATCTGTGACCTTGCATCTGCCTGGGCTCTTTGCAATGGCCTCCTCTCCTTGGTAACAGTATGTTAGAGGCACACATTGTGTATGCGGGATGCAATAATGTGTGGCATTTAAGGGGAGGCTCATCAATCAGAAGCAATGCAGTCATTTTTCTATTGTGTCAATGATAGAAATATCTATTTTGATGCCTTTAGAAATTCAAATTCCCTGAAATTCAAAGAACTTTTGTAAGTTCCTCTGGCTAAGAGTGTCTGCCAAATGATGCAAATGTGAAAGAGTTGTTTTTTCTTTGCTTGCTTCATTGATTTGCTTGTATAGAACAAATCTCTGGAGCCTTAGATGCTGGAAATTTAGTTACTGTGACTGAGCTGTTTATTGTGATGAGTTTGGAGCGAAACGCATCAGACTGAAAAGCATCAAACTGACATTATGTTAAAATTAAGATCTACATAAAAACTAAAAACAAACAAGTGCCCAGTACAGAATTTGGGGAGCCAAATTAAAAGTCAAAAGGGAAAATGGATCCAGTGATGATGACCTGATTTGCTATGACCCATGACCTTATATGGGCAAATTACATTCACTGGAACTACTTGCATGCACACTCAGTGAGAACTTTATTAGGTATTCATTAGACTTATTTTAGACGTATTGGTCTTCTGCTGCTGTAGCCTATCCACTTAAAAGGTTTGACATGTTGTCTGTTCAGAGAAGCTCTTCTGCATACCACTGTTGTAATGTGTGGTCATTTGCGTTGCTGTCACCTTCCTGTCAGCTTTGACCAGTCTGCCCATTCTCCTCTGACATCTCTCATTAACAAGGCGTTTCTGTATGCAGAACTGCTGCTCATTGGATTTTTTTGTTTTTGTTTTTGCACCATTCTTTGCAAACTCTAGATACTGTTGTGCGTGACAATCCCAGGAGATCAGCAGTTTCTAAGATACTCAAACCGCCCTGTCTGCCACCAACAATTATTCCACTGTCAAAGTCACTTAGATCACATTTTTTAATATTCACGCATGTGAACATTAACTGCAGCTCCTGACCCATATCTACACGATTGTACTCATGTTGTTTATTATATGCAGCCTTTTTTCTCCACTTTTTATAATTCTGGTGCCCACTGTATATCCATGTGTGAAAGCAATTCAAGGGAAGTAATTTGTTTTAATCTGGATTTGCTGATGTCTCCAGGGTTAAAGTATTGAAAGTATTTAATATGATTGTCTGCTGGTTGTTTCAAAATAAAAATCAGAAAGCCAGAGATTTGTTCAATTGATTTTTTGCCCTGTCAACTTTTACTGTGTATTCACTGAATAGATGAACTGCACAAGTGTATGGATCACGAAGTTATTGAAGCAAAACTCTTTTCTTGACACAAGCTTGAAAATTACATACCCAAAATAAAATAGTTACTATTCTTGAACCCTTTTGAGGACAGGCATAACCCTGGTGTCTTAACCCTTTGGGATTTCTTATCCACGGGAATTACTCTAAGTATTACTAAAAACAAAGTTACAGAAGCTCAAATTGTTCAGTGGAATTTTTGTATTAGTAAGCAACGGCAAAACGAATAACAATTCCAATTCCTCCAGAGACATTCTATCGAAGTTTATCCGAGTTAGCACGTTTTTAGAATGCATTAGTATGCAGTTGGTTCGCTGGATGCTTGCCGTGAAATTACCTTACTTCACGTAGTATGTGGATTTCCAAAATGCAGAGAAGGCGAGGTCCCCCTGCTCTTGTTTTGCCGCCCACACGTTGTAAAATAAGGAACTGCTGTCGCTAAAGCAATGGCGTGTTAAAATGGGGTAAACAGATGGAGCCGTTAGTTTTAACGCTTTGAAACGTATATACTGTTACCATAGCGATTGAAAATTGCACCGCAAAAAAATGAATAATTATACAAAAATAAAAAACCCACCCCAGGGGTTAAGGGGTTAAAATGTCTGTAAGACTTATCCCATGCAGTTATTAAATAAGGTTAAAGTAGCCTTGAAGTCAGTCTGCCTTTGTTAGCTGATGTAAAAAGAGAATATGATTATGCTGATAATAATTTATGCACAGTGACTGATCAGGCATAGGGTCTCTGATCCGGCCATGTTTGTACACCTTTGGAGTACGTTGTTTGGTATGCCAATGTTTTCATTTAATATTTTCTTATTATTTATTTCCAGCTTATTACTCCATGACTCCTGATTATCTTCTAATAGATTAAAGTATCTAAATCTCTTTAAAGGTTGTGCGTTGTGATTCAGTTAGTATTGGGCACTTAGAGCCATCAATAACAGTGTTCGTAAATGAATGTGTTTTTCTGCAGGTTGCAGAATGCAATTAATTTAAAAATCCTTATATATACCTGTGTGTGTGTGTGTGTGTGTGTGTGTGTGTGTGTGTGTGTGTGTGTGTGTGAGAGTGTGTGAGTGTGTGAGTGTGTACGTGTGTGTGTGTGTATGTGTGTGTATGAGTGTGTAGGTGTGTGTGTGTGTGTGTGTGTGTTTGAGTGTGTGTGTGTGTAGCTGGAGTACAGGGCATATAGGCGTGTAACTGGTTATATATTGCACCATGCATATGGGTATAATTGGGTGTGTATATGGGTATAGTGTGGTGTATATATCTATAACTGGGTGTATACGAGTATATTGGGTAATACATCAGTGTAACTGGATGTAATGTGAAAAGCATTTTGCGCAAGGTATTGACAGTCTGTCTCATATCATAATGTACTTGCGTACATGACTGACACAAGTTTGAATCAATACATTTAAATTCTTACAATATTTCTGACTGGAGACACAACATTGCACCATAGCACACAGTAAACACATTTTACATATTAAGCCATGTAACTAAGCCATCAAAATAGATGTTGAGCCCCCATGAGAAAGGCTGCTCTGACTGCTCTTGTTAGCGTGGCTGAAAATGAGGAACTGTAATTCATCACATTCAACAAAAATTCCTCCTCACACAGTGCTTGCTGTGCATTCCTTCCAATAATTAAATGATAAAGGTGTTATTGAGCTGTAAATCATGATTAACTGTTCATAAATGGGTCAAGAAAGCAGGTCTCCCATTTTCTGCATTAGATATTTAAGACATGATTCTAAAATGAATGTGGAAGTGATTAGTGTGGGATAAATTGCATTACATTACATTAATGCCATTTGGCAGATGCTCGTATCCAGAGCGACGTACAGTTGATTAGACTGAGCAGGAGACAATCCTCCCCTGGAGCAATGCAGGGCTAAGGGCCTTGCTCAAAGGGCCCAACGGCTGTGCGGATCTTATCGTGGCTACACCGGGGAACGAACCACCGACCTTGCGTGTCCCAGTCATGTACCTTAACCACTATGCTACAGGCCCAGAATGAATGATGTGAACTTACACAAGAGAGCGCTAATGTGTACGAAAGGTGATTTAAAACATTGCCTTGTGGAGGAGCAACTATTATCAGTCTGTATCTTGTGTGTGAATATAACTGAATAGTATTAATTAATACTTTGAATACTATGCTGAATTTGTGTATGTAAACAAGAGGAATATTAACACAGAAAATTCTGTCCAATGACAATACTTAATTTTGCTTTAGGCATATATTTTCTTGCCGGAAAGACGACTCTGAGTTAGACTTGATAAGAATAGCAATCCTTTACTTTTTATTTAGTCTTCACCCAAAGTGTTTAATGCTTATCAGCCTGGCAGAGAGGGACTCTAATAGGGAGAAGCCATCTGGCCCAGTGACACCCATGCCAGCTGTGGTGAAAGATAGGACACCGGCATACAGTAGAAAAGGGTTCATTCTGATGTGCATGATTTTCAATACTCAGACTGACAGGCCCTCTCTTCACACACACACACACACACACAGAGGGAGTGGTATCAGCCTCGTGCCCAGAGACCTTCAGAAAAGACCAGTACTGATTACAAGTCTCATTAACGGGGGAGCGGATTGGCTCAATAGGTTTTAAACCAAGTGCATCCAAGCAAAATATTTTAGTGTGCGTGAAGAGAAAGGCAAAGAGCATTCGGGAGATGCAGTAGGTTGACCACGCTATGCCCCAGCAATTATAGTTACCTGCTTATTTGGCTTCGCTGAAGGATAATTAGCACGGTTTCTGTCTAGAATAAGGCTCATGCAATTAGCTAGATGTGAGCCAAAGGGATGTCTGTGTCACAGGAACCATGGTGACCATAATGGCTGAACTAGAGACGGAGATCACACGTGATAACACGGCTTTGCCTTCTTCAGTCACAGCCTCGTCTTAACATGACTAAAGCTTCAGAAATCAATTTTCATCCCTGGGAGTTGGTCTGCGGTTTCACTTGACTGGTGATTCCGTAATTAATACCCTGATAATGAAGGCATTATTGGGAAACATGGTAAAAATGAAAAGTGAAGTGGAAAGTAGTTTACTGTATGCAAATGACGTGCCGGGTATCTTGTTGGCAAATTCCTCTGCCTTGTGAGAAATGTAATTACAATCCTGAGACAACGCTGTATATGTTTACTTTTCACAACCCATTAGTTACATGAATTTCAGTTAAGTGGATCCCAGCTGTGCAAACAAAGAACAAGCCAGAATACATGGACGGAGAGCTCAGAAGGCTACTGTGCAACTATCAACCAATGAGATCTTTTTTTTCTCTCAAATAACACATTTTGACATGGCCATTAATCAAATATTAAATGTTGTCATGTTAGCGGATGTCTTGGCTGATACGGGTCTCGGAACAGAGTGAGCAAATTAATCATGTGCCATGTCCCCTGACATGTTTCATTTCCAACTAAATGCCAACATATGCTCCACATAGGTAGGCAGGGGATGTAAGGAGCGTGAGCTTTCTTATTGGATGACAATGTCAAGCCAAGCAGGATTACAGAACGTATCATCAAGGTTTTGCTCTATATACCATATTGTTTGCAATAGAACCGTAATAATATGCCCTGAGATGACACTTTGTGTCATACCAAGATGCTTATCTCCATGACAGGAGCAAATGGACGCCTAATGACAGAACCCATTCCTCCATAATTACCATGTCTTAATGTCCAGACAGGCTCAGGTTATCCAAGAGATGACTTTATAAATGGCAGAGTTGCTCTCAAAAATAGATTTGATTTTCCTTCCTAGATAATTACCATTTAAATTAATGCGTCTTAAATGTAAACTGTTGTTGGAAATGCTTGGCTTAGTGATGTGAAGTGAAATCAGTGATTTCTGTGGTAATGCCATCAAAAAAAACTTCTGGGTAGGACAAGCCCCTAAACGTGCTGAGAATTATAAATCGTTTTTTGGTATCATCATACTGTTATGAATTTCCAGGATAAACACAATGCAATGGCCCCAGATCTGTTGCATAGCTGCAGGGCCTGCTTGTTTTTTTGTGGTTACTCTGCAATTCGCTAGACCAATTAACTGGGTAGTTGATTACACAGTTAATTGCATGGCTTCTCGGGTCTAAACTGGATGTTGATTTAAAAGTGTAAGTAGAAGCCAGGAAAGCCCTGGCTCTGCAGCGCAGGAGTTGGTATTTAAGGGAGTCCTGGGGTCTCAGATGTTACAGCTATTAAACAGGGGAAAACACGACTGCTGACCAGTACAGCTTCATCTCTCTTCTAACCTGGCCTATGTCAACTGCTAAAGATCAGAAACGAAGATTGAGTGTTTGTTTATGTATTAAATAAATTAAGAAAAGCATTATGAAAAAAATTAAAATCTCATCATGCGGAAACGGAAACTGATGGCAATAAATGTGCTTTATAAATAAACAATAAAGATGGCAGTCATGCATTTCAATTAGCACCGATAAACAGACCATGAATGAAAAGTAGCTTCAATAAGTAATTCCTCAACGTACTCAACAAACATACCTTTTGTTTTTACAGCCTGTAGTTTCAAACAGTACTTAAAGTACACTTAAAGTAAACAGTTCATTTAATGTGATAACCCCAGGGTGATTATAACTGTAGTGTTCTCCATCTTCCAAAACAGCGTGAAGTTTCACTTCTTCAAACTGTACCATGGCACCCCTCTCCTCCCTAGCACTTCTACTAACCCTCACACCTGGTCCGGGGTACCTTCTTTTGAGGTTCTTTGCCCTTGTTTTGTTTTGCTTGTTTAATGTAGATCAGCGCTACTCAACTTCTCGTCCTGCGGGCCACAGTGTCTGCAGGCATTTGCTCCGATTCTACCCTACCTGATTTCGCTAATTATTTTACCTGCTTAGTTCAGATACTTTATTGGTGAAGATAATCACGGATGGTGCAGTGGGTACTGCCTCACAGCAAGGAGGTCCTGTGTTCGAATCCCGGTCGGCTGGGGCCTCTCTGTGTGGAGTTTGCATGTTCTCCCCTTGTTCGTGTGGGTTTCCTCCCACAGTCCAAAGACATGCAGGTTAGGCTGATTGGAGAGTCTAAATTGCCCGTAGGTATGAGTGTGTGAGTGAATGGTGTGTGTGCCCTGCGATGGACTGGTGACCTGTCTAGGGTGTATTCCTGCCTTTCGCTCAATGTATGCTGGAATAGGCTCCAGCCCACCTGCGACCCTGTTCAGGATAAGCAAGTTAAGATAATGGATGATGGATGGATGATGGATGGATGGGTTCAGATAATAAGCTAATTTGTGAAATCAGGTGGTGTAGCGCACTGTTAAAGCAAATTCCTGCAGACCCTGTGGTCTGCAGGACGTGGATTTGAGTAGTGCTGATGTAGATTAATGCTCATTTTGGTCATTTTGCTTTTGTTTGAATAAATTAGGATACTTTCCAATAGAGTAATTGGCGAGTCGACACTGCTTTCATGTGGAGCTGCACTCTCTCCCAGTGGGAGGTTGACTGCGGTCCGGTCCATGACCTTTGCACTTGTGTTTGCATTAGAAGTCACTCTGAGCGAGAGGGTCTGCTAAATGCCAGTGGAGTTACTTTTGTAATCAGAATTCCCAATGCAGGCATGTTACCATGTTAGGAGTCCTTTTGTGAACGGTCGTGTCATACACCTGGATGCCAGAAGGAGGAAGACCTGCTGTCCATTTCCCCAGTGACACTCTGCTGATGCTCTGTGTCCCACATGTGTGCTGCTGATTTTTGGAATATAGTATTTATTGCAATCGCTTTTATTCCTCTCTGCACATATGGGTATATAAAAGTCTTCTCATCAGGTTTTAAATTCAAAACAATGATTGCTTGCTCCCATTCATTTATTTTGACTATTTTCAATCTGGCTTTGCAGTGCGGGGCTATGCCAGGGTCGATACTCTGAAAGAAATCCATTTCCCTGCCATTCCAAAAAGTGAGTCTTCTGTACAGTCAACCAGGCAATTACACTAAAAGTACAACACATCGTCCTTGACTTCACAACTTTTGATTTAGCTGTGAGTTAGGGATACTAGAGGAGCCCAACACAAGAATGAGCATTACATTGGGAAAAAACCTTCACTGGATAAACCAAAAAATGTTGACTTAAATTTGTGAAGCCTATTTTTGGGGTATTACTCAATGGAAAATGCTTAGGTTCTTTCAAATCAACCAAAAACTTTAAACTTTAAACCTAAAAATATTAGCTGTACCACACTGAAGTAAAACATTTTGTAATGATATCATGGACATGGTGCTGTCTATTTTAAAACAATTGTAAGTGTGTTATGTTCACTCGTGTTCCATAACGTGGTCTGTTTTAGTGTGCATTGGCAGCGCAGAGTGCATCGCACTACTTCCCGTACAAACCCAGAACTCTGCAAAAGGGTCGTGGAATGCGTGTGGTCTCTTCGGAACGTGCCGGATCGTACAGTACAGCGCGTGCTTCATGTCACGGTCCTGTCAGGTGAGCCGCCCCACCTGCCTGTCTCTGACTGAGCGTCACGTTTTTCTCCCCGACGATTGCACCGCTCATCCACAGCCCAGCTGATATGCCTTTTTTTTCTCTTGCTTTTCCCTTAAAAGGCCGTGACTGTTCGCTGCCGCGCTCGTTTAAACGCATTTCACGGGAATCTATGCTGTAGCTCTCCTACGATCACTCGAAGATATATAAAAAAAAGTCCAATGCGTTTCAGAGCCTCCTCTGCTCGCCAGCAGAGCGTAACGGCAAATCATCTTGTCAAGCTGAGAGGGAGACGGTCAGGAAATGGGACTTGTCTCTACAGCAGTGTCTGTGCCCTCCGGTGACTACACAAAAGAGGGCACCTTTTCAAAAAAAGCCAAAACTGTTAAGAAGCCAGACAGTGTAGCAATTTCAATGAGGGCTGTTTCAATGAGAGCTTGACATTTTTAATACCGGCGCATATTAGCTGCCACTCTTTCATTTTCTTGGCAAACTGGAACGGTGGTGCTGCGAATGCACCATCTCGAGGAGGACGAATTTATTTGCCTGTGTCTCGTATTTTTGTCAGGTGTCAAATTTAATTTTCACTGTCAGCTGCCACTCCATTTTTTTCTGCTGTTCAAAATGCAATGATGTGACAACACAATGTATTCATAAACACCAATGATAGAAAATACAAGTGACACCTGAGAATTAATTAGGATTAGGATGTACCCTAAAATGCACATTATAAGAGGAAAAAAAGTACACGTGGCTAAGCATGTGCATTTTCTGCCTCTGGAAGACTTTTTTAGTGTACACAGTATTTTAGAAAGCAGTAATTCCGTAAATTAAATGATGCACAACAATGCAGCTACTGCTATGAAAGCCACTGGCTTCAGGCCAGTCAACAGTGTAGGACGTTTGTCACAACCACAGCATTGGAACCCGCTAACAGCTTTTCATGCTCTTAGTTAAAATTGTACACAACTGGGGAGAGCAGAATTATTGCTTCAAAATATCCTGAGAAGTGTCTGTGTATGCACTGGCTCGGAGGAAGTGAATAAAATGTAATTAATTCATAGGCTTCTAGCGTTATATTATTGGCAAAGGCAGGACTGAATGTTCTTTCCATTACAATCAGCATATCCATATGGGCCCTTCTAAGTAAAAACATACATTTCCTTTTGTGCGCAAATGGTTCTTTCTTTATCTCCATATTCCAACAGTACAATTGTAAAAAAGCAAAGGTCTGTCTGCTTTGTGGAATAGCAATTTCATGCCTATTTGCAGTTTGTATGTGTTAAAAGTCTGAGCGTCGATTACATTTATAACTAGCCTATACTAAAAGCATTGTTTGCTAAGAATACTGTATTTATAATCTACACAAACCAGTAAATACTTTTTATCCTGTATACTTTATAAATTACGTACACAAAGCATTGATTAATTAATATACTGTTTTTATAAACAGCCTACACAAAGCATTGATTACTTACACTGAAAAAATGCTTTGTTGGACAAACCAACAGTTTTACTTCAATGTGCTGGACTTTTTTGTATAACAATTGTAGTAAAAATGTTAGGTTTACATTTTTTGTGTATATTTTACTGTATTAATAAATACTTTACACAAAGCAC
This sequence comes from Conger conger, assembly GCF_963514075.1. NCBI lineage: Eukaryota > Metazoa > Chordata > Actinopteri > Anguilliformes > Congridae > Conger > Conger conger. The sequence goes on from NC_083777.1 coordinate 7,692,531, forward strand.
AACTAAGTGACATCAAAGCGTTGATCTGTATAAGTAACTGGGAACTAGCAATGCATTGTGGAGCCAGCTGTTATATTCTAACTCTGGCTTGGTAGTCCCTGTACCATCAATCAACCCTGCTTAGCAAACAAGCAACAAATAGTAGTTAGCGTACGTAGTTTACGCTACCAGCTAATGTTTGGCTAGAATACTTTTTTTTTTTCTTTCCTAGCATCTGCACATAACTATGCTTGTGTGTAAGCCTTTGTGAAACTGCATGTCTAATTATAACAGAATGTTGTACATTGCTAGTGGGAAACGCTTACACTTAAGTTACACTTAAGTCTTTACTGCTCCTGTCTCCTGTGACTCAGAAATGAGCTTTAAATCAGGACAGAGTGTTTAGTGGCACTAAGTGCACACAGTTATTGCTCACATTTTCAGCAACCATATGTAGAATGCCCCATATGTTCTAAGACTGGGGAAATCACAGATTCGACTTGATTTATACAGATAAATACAGAACAATCAGGCTGCAAAATGTACCACTGATTCATCCCGGGTACTTCCAGCAAAGAAATCTCTGCTGCTGTGTACCCATATCTCTCTAAAGGAAACACTATATGATGACTAACTTTGAGGGACAAGTATCACAGGATTGAAGTCTACATGCTACATTTATTAAGATTCCCGGCACAAATGTATTACAAGCTTGTCCTTCAAAGCCTCTGAAAAATGTTTTTCCTAGTATATAAAGGCCTGATTGAAATCCGTTAAAGAAGCCATACGTATGGCACTTCCCAAGATAGCCATAATGTTCCTCTGTACATAACCCATCAGGACAGGAATGAACAGCTGCTGCTCCTCACAGTAGAATGCTGAGCAGTCCACTATCCCAGAACAGCAAAGGAGAAGCAGAGAGAAAAACGACCGACTGCAGACAACAACCAGACGTCCAAAATACCGCTGTGTACTAAAGAGCTGACCTCACACAACCACTCAGAGAGACAGCTAATTCGTTTATGAAGCTTGCTTCATGTGATGTAGCTACAAACATAATTGAATCTGGTAAATACAGATTGTTGGTTTGACCTGAATGATTACTTTAACTACCGTGTATTAGTACACATTGTCTAGAGGCTAGGACAAGTAATGTACTGAGCTCAAGAATTTCAAAAATATATAATAAGGTGCATCAGAAGCTCTGATTACACGCGTACACAAATCTGTATCTATCAGTGAATTCATTCCAAGGGGAAGATAATTATAGGGCTTCACTATAATCCTGAGACACTGAGTTCTGCTGGGAGAATATACATGACACCCACAGCCAATGAAGGTGAGCCTGTAGCTAATTCCGCTAACTGATTCTTCATTGAGGCACACAGAAAACCTGATGAGAGAACATTTTAAAAGGCACTGAATTGTAATGATGTGTTCAATAAATATTCAACAAGGTTTATGCATACGTTTGTTGTGATTATACAGTGGCTTCAGAAAGTATTGAGACACCTTCCCTTTTTGCACACTTTATTGTGTTGTAGATTTGATACAACTTTTAATCTACACTCAATAACCCATAATGACTATTTTGAAAATGTATTTAAAAAATTCTAATAAAATCTATTTTTTATATAGTACGTGTTCAGACCTACAACATAAATCAATCTACAGCCAGGTCCATAAATATTGCGACATCGACACAATTATCATCTTATTGGTTCTATACACCACCACATTTGAAATGAAACGAACAAGATGTGCTTAAACTGCAGACTTTCAGCTTTAGTTTGAGGGTATTTTCATCCAAATCAGGTGAACGGTGTAGGAATTACAACAGTTTGTATATGCGCCTCCCACTTTTTAAGGGACCAAAAGTAATGGGACAAACTAACAATCATAAATCAAACTTTCGCTTTTTAATACTTGGTTGCAAATCCTTTGCAGTTAATTACAGCCTGAGGTCTGGAACGCATTGACATCACCAGACGCTGGGTTTCATTCAGCAAGTGAAATGCATGTTCAATCGGATTCAGGTCAAGTGATTGACTTGGCCATTGCATAACATTCCACTTCTTTGCCTTAAAAAACTCTTTGGTTGCTTTCGCAGTATGCTTCGGGTCATTGTCCATCTGCACTGTGAGGCGCTGTCCAATGAGTTCTGAAGCATTTGGCTGAATATGAGCAGATAATATTGCCCGAAACACTTCAGAATTCATCCTGCTGCTTTTGTCAGAAGTCACATCATCAATAACTACAAGGGAACCAGTTCCATTGGCAGCCATACATGCCCACACCATGACACTACCACCACCATGCTTCACTGATGAGGTGGTATGTTTTGGATCATGAGCATCTCTTCCCATCATTCTGGTACAAGTTGATATTTGTCTCATCTGTCCATAGGATGTTGTTCCAGAACTGTAAAGGCTTTTTTAGATGTTGTTTGGCAAACTCTAATCTGGTCTTCCTGTTTTTGAGGCTCACCAATGGTTTACATCTTGTGGTGAACCCTCTGTATTCACTCTGGTGAAGTCTTCTCTTGATTGTTGACTTTGACACACATACACCTACCTCCTGGAGAGTGTTCCTGATCTGGCCAACTGTTGTGAAGGGGTTTTTCTTCACCAGGGAAAGAATTCTTTTGTCATCCACCACAGTTTCTGTTTCTGTGGTCTTCCGGGTCTTTTGGTGTTGCTGAGCTCATCGGTGCATTCTTTCTTTTTAAGAATGTTCCAAACAGTTGATTTGGCCACACCTAATGTTTTTGCTATCTCTCTGATGGGTTTGTTTTGATTTTTCAGCCTAATGATGGCTTGCTTCACTGATAGTGACAGCTCTTTGGATCTCATATTGAGAGTTGACAGCAACAGATTCCAAATGCAAATAGCACACTTGAAATGAACTCTAGACCTTTTATCTGCTCCTTGTAAATGAGATAATGAGAGAATAACACACACCTGGCCATGGAACAGCTGAGCAGCCAATTGTCCCATTACTTTTGGTCCCTTAAAAAGTGGGAGGCACATATAGAAACTGTTGTAATGCCTACACCGTTCACCTGATTTGCATGTAAATATCCTCAAATTAAAGCTGAAAGTCTACAGTTAAAGCATATCTTGTTTGTTTCATTTCAAATCCATTGTGGTGGTGTATAGAGCCAAAAAGAGGAGAATTGTGTCGATGTCCCAATATTTATGGACCTGACTGTACAACACAATAATGTGTGCCAAAAGTTAAGTGGTCTGTATACTTTCTGAAGCCACTGTATATCTGGTAGAAACCTGGATGCCATTGTTCAGAAACACATAGAAGTAAGGTTTTTGTCTTGAACTGTCAGTTGCGGGAACAACATCTGTATGAATGCTGTAACATGAATGCCATGTTATGAAACATGATGTATAAAAATGTTTATTGAAATCTATATCTGGTCAGAACCAGATGGAGAGGAGAAATAAAACAACTGATATCTGGCACACGTACATATAACTTCCTAACTGGATATTTTCCAGACAAGTGGACTTGCTAAGTATGACTGCATTAAAGTGATTATACCTAAATATAGCAATGCTTATCTTGCATTCGCTTTCGTTCGGCACTGCAAACATGAAACACTGAGTGCGTGTGTGTCTGTCAGCTGCTCGTCCTTTCCCGCGGTAATGTCCTTTACCGTCATCCGTACAAATAACATCAGTTTCGTTTCTGAGAAATAATTGGACCCTGCATCTCATGCTACATCTCCCTTATGTACAGTACAATTACAGTAAATTAATGCAACAATTAGCAGAGGCCCTCATCCATAGCTACTTACGCAGCATAATCTTTGTTACTTAACACAGCATCTATTTTTATGGTTGGAAATCTACTGAAGCGATCCGGGATCAGCACCTTGCTCAAGGGTAGTGCAGTGGCCTCTACCTGGGAATCAAAGCTGAAAACTATGGGTTTCAAGCCCTGCTCCCTTACCACTACACTGCAGTATCGCAGCGTAAACATGGTTACAGGCGAACGGAGGCAACTGCACTGCAGCAGGAACAAATAAATATTCTTATGAAATGCATAAATATCAAAATATCATCACCAGGTAATCATGTGAAAACAAAGGGCGAAATGTGTATCTGTGAGTTAATTAGCTATTTAAATTCTTTGAGACGCTGCTTTAGATATTCTTCTGGAAACAATAATAATGATCACTGTTGTGGTAATGTACAATGAAAATGCACAATATTTTCTAGAAGATTTGCTTGTCCATCCTCTGCTTAAACAGACAAATATTTACGAATATCATTCATTCTTTGCACCTGGTTTAAGGTGCCCGGGAGAATTTTGGTTGGGAAAAGATGCGTAGTGGAAGTGATATGATTGGACTTCCACTGATAAAGTTCAACAGGTAAGATAAAGGAAGCACTTTAATAAATAAGTGATAAAAAATATTTTGAATGAATGTGCTTCCACGCATTAATTACGCAACTGGCATCATGGTATGCTCACTGTTGTGTACAAAAAAGGCCCAACTACCCATTCCTTTGGCTAGTCTGGCTAGAAGAGGAGATCTCAGTGACTTTAAAATGGGAGTAATTATTGGGGCAGTAGCTTCAAATTCCTGCCAAAATGAAAAGCCAATATATTGTGTGAGCTGCCAGTTTAATCAGGAGCAGTCTATTAAGAATGTGAGTAATGGTTTGCGTTTCCTTTATTTTGGCAGTTGTCTTCATGTGTACTTTGACTAAGGAACTGTCCTTGCAAATTTGTGGTAGTTTGATTCACAACTGGGATAGTGCTGTAGTTCTCATGAGCGTGGAGCTTAATACGAGGTGACAGTGTGTAAAAACCATTAGCTGGGCAAGTGTCTGTGATGAATTCCCAAAATATTCTGAATAGCAGCTGGTGATCTGTGGCAGAAGCATATTGCTCTTCAGATAATCAAGCTTCCTAGAGCTCCACTCTGTATAGTCCCCTAGCCTTACATTGCACAGTCTATAATCATTTTCGGTTCCCCACAAATGTTAGCTAAGGTTAGCTAACAGTTTGAAAAGGGTGTGGGCGGGAAAACGCAGAGAGAACAATAGGCTGTGAGAATACACTTTAATCAATGTAATATTTGTTCTTTCCATGAAAAATAAATCACAGGTAAGCTACTAATCAGCAAGCTGGCACTGGTAGATTTAAGTTGCATCCATTTATATTAAAAAGTCATTCCAAATGTACTCTTCAGAACACGTAGAAACGGTATATTTAGTACTGCTCAAAAGTGAACTTAGACAGTGAGAAAACATGAGGATAATTATTATTCTATATGAAAATCGGTTGTGCATTGTCGCAACCAACAAAATCTGCTGCAGTCCTGCTCTGTACTAGTTGTTTGAGTGGTATCCTACAATAAGCCTTTAAGTCACACAAACAAATTAAACGGTCTCAGATGTTTTGTGCAGTATAATTAAAGGTAATTTGGCTCGCCGCTTGTACACAGTAACTCTCACCAATACGCCAGAAGAAATGCCAGTGTGGCAACAATAAATGTCATTTATTCAATCAGATCATAATTTCAGAGCATTTATTCACTCAGGTTTTATGCTAGCAATGTGTACGTGTTTCAGCATATATTACACAATATAATCACTCACAAAGATGAGTTGATGCTACTTAAGCTTTAGGAGCTGAATAATCAGTAGAGCTAGCAGGAAAAATGTTCTCAGAGTTGTAACTTTTTAATGAACTCTGGTAAATTTCTGAAAGGCCTAAGGCGCAACATGATCTCGCACCGATTCTTCATGCCCAGGAAATCGTTCACATATACTGAATCCTGGATAAGCGCCACCCCATGATGGCATCCTGCAATAGCAAGGAGAAATATAATAGATATAAATATCCATCCATCCATTATCTTAACCCACTTATCCTGAACAGGGTCGCAGGGGGGCTGGAGCCTATCCCAGCATACATTGGGCGAAAGGCAGGAATACACCCTGGACAGGTCGCCAGTCCATCGCAGGGCACACACACCATTCACTCACACACTCATACCTATGGGCAATTTAGACTCTCTATTCAGCCCAACCTGCATGTCTTTGGACTGTGGGAGGAAACCGGAGTACCCGGAGGAAACCCACACGAACACGGGGAGAACATGCAAACTCCACACAGAGAGGCCCCGGCCGACGGGGATTCGAACCCAGGACCTCCTTGCTGTGAGGCAGCAGTGCTACCCACTGCACCATCCGTGCCACCCTAAATATAAATATGAACAGATATATTAAATAATAGGAGCATTTACACATAATCTGTGCAAAAATGTTAGACAGAGGTTAGAGTTAGGGTTACGATGTAACATTAACAATATTAAGTGAGCATAGACACAAAAACATTTTGTACACACACGTTGGTGCCTCAGTTTTGGTTGGGGAATTAGAACGCACTCTTATCTTCACCCGCTAGGGGCAGATGTTCAGATTTCGGCGGATTTCAGTGGTCAGGACATTCGGTCAACTGTCGTCGACTTGAGACCAGTCTCTAAGAGGAGGGACACTGCTCTGATCTCGAATCAGGCTGATCCAATCCCCACCACTGATCGCTGCTCTGATTTATAGCCAGGCTGATCCAATCCCCACCGCTGATCGCTGCTCTGATTTATAGCCAGGCCGATCCCTTCCCCACCGCTGATCGCTGCTCTGATTTATAGCCAGGCCGATCCAATCCCCACCGCTGATCGCTGCTCTGATTTATAGCCAGGCCGATCCCTTCCCCACCGCTGATCGCTGCTCTGATTTATAGCCAGGCCGATCCAATCCCCACCGCTGATCGCTGCTCTGTTTTATAGCCAGGCCGATCTAATCCCCACCGCTGATCGCTGCTCTGATTTATAGCCAGGCCGATCCAATCCCCACCGCTGATCGCTGCTCTGATTTATAGCCAGGCCGATCCAATCCCCACCGCTGATCGCTGCTCTGTTTTATAGCCAGGCCGATCTAATCCCCACCGCTGATCGCTGCTCTGATTTATAGCCAGGCCGATCCAATCCCCACCGCTGATCGCTGCTCTGATTTATAGCCAGGCCGATCCAATCCCCACCGCTGATCGCTGCTCTGATTTATAGCCAGGCCGATCCAATCCCCACCGCTGATCGCTGCTCTGATTTATAGCCAGGCCGATCCAATCCCCACCGCTGATCGCTGCTCTGATTTATAGCCAGGCCGATCCAATCCCCACCGCTGATCGCTGCTCTGATTTATAGCCAGGCCGATCCAATCCCCACCGCTGATCGCTGCTCTGATTTATAGCCAGGCCGATCCCTTCCCCACCGCTGATCGCTGCTCTGATTTATAGCCAGGCCGATCCCTTCCCCATTGTTGATCACTGCTCTGATTCATAATCATGCTGATCCCTTCCATGGGGGAAAAAGCAGTCAGAATTTCATTCCTTATGCAACAGATTAAAGAGAGCATGGACTGTACGTATTATACACAGCAGTGTGTCTTTTACCAGAATAAATCTCATGTTTTAACTACATTATTTCTGAAAGAAATATTAGCCATATATGTGCAAGTTAAGTCTATTGCCCAACAGTTCATGAGTGGAGAGCCAAGTATGTATCAAATCTGTTTACCCCACACATAGAGGACTAACTGACAAATCTTTGTAACTGCCCTATTCTGACAAACAGGGTGAGAGGGGAGACCAAACATCTGCTGCTGTGACTTGCTCAAGAGGCAGCTCCTTACAAATATGATAGCACATTTTTAAACTGACTCAGAGTGCACGGGTTCAGATGCAGTAAAACAACGCTGCTCCTGTCACTATTAAACACATACATAATAAATAAAATAAACACACCCTACCCACTCACACACACACACCTAACCACTCACACACACCCCTACCCACTCACACACAGAGGGCATTGGACAGTCTAATCAAAAAAAGCGCTACTGTATACAGTGCGTATTTGTAGAGAAACAAGGCACACATTTTCAAATGCCCGCCTTTGAAGATGACACCCTCGCCCACCCCACCTGCGGTTGTTTACCCAGGGTGCTGGTCCTTGGCCCACTCCGCCCATGACCTCACGCACCCTAGCGCCGCTGGCACAGAATGTGACGGACACGGCGTGTGAGCGCACATCTCCCGGCAGAACGACAGGCCACGAAACACCATCGCCGCGGTTACTCACCAGCCCAGCCATGTCTTTATTTTATCAGCTGGTGCCAGTTCACTTCATTACAGATCCCAGGAGACAATGAGCACAGATGCTGAGATTAATGCATTGGCATACTGGTTCAGCAGACCCGGACTCAAACATCATTTATCCTTATCTTTGACTTTTACAAAAAAGGTTTTTCCTCTGTGTGTACATACGTAGTCTGGCATGTTCAGTGAGACTAAAACAGTATATCTATACTGCATCTGTAGAACAAAAACCCTGAAAATGTCTTTTATTTGCAGATTTTGACTTATAAATAATGTGAAGGGCAAACTTTCAATGTAAAGGGAAAATAATCACTCTACTCCTGAAAAGCACCTCATTTCGAAGACATAACAACGTGTTACGTAAAATTCTGGGATTCCGATTGTAGTTGGAACAAAAATCAGAAAACACAGGGATACCACAGGACCAAGTTTAAGAACCACAGGTGTTGAGTACAGTACACACACTGTCCTAACAGTTCCACACACTCACACCTACAGCAGAACACGCTCTGAAGTCCCTTTTATTTCTCAACTGGAGGGAAAGATAATTATCTGTAATCATCTGCTGCGATGGACTCTGTTCCACTAGCTTTTGCTGCATTAGATACACATCAGTTACGTTTTCTCTCTCACTATCCTTCAGAGGAGAAGGGCCAGACTGGTCAAAGCTGACAGGAAGGTGACAGTAATGCAAATAACCACACATTACAGCAGTGGTATGCAGAAGAGCATCTCTGAACAGACAACACATCATCACTCTAAGTGGATAGGCTACAGCAGTAGAAGTCTAAAAAAATAAGTCTAATAAATACCTAATAAAGTGCCCACTGAGTGTCTATGTCCTTCAGAAGTTCAGAACTAAAACATAATTAAGATCTAAAACTGCTGATGATGTAAAGCCCTAATTTAGTAATGCTGTACTTTGCTTCTATATGCAGTATGCATTTCCCAGTGTGAAAGTTGGAATGGTGCCCCGCACACCCAAAATATATATACTACATCACTGAATTTGAAGTGTATCCAATTTCTGACTGGCTATATAACCAACTCCTTACCAATCAGAAACTACGTGAAAGTTTCTGCCTCAACTTCCATGCAATTACAACCATCCACATGTTCACTCCAATATGGCACAGACCCAGAGGACCCAAGAATAACAGCTGAACCTTTTCAATGAGTGCACTGAGCACTACCTAGAGACATTCAGCAAACATGAAATTCATGTCACTCACCTGTATCTCTTCGGAAATGTGTGTAAACTTCAGAATGAGAAACCATTCGGTGCATGTACTTGGTTTTCAATGCAGCACTGAAATGTATTTACAGACTGCAACCGGATGGCAAACAGACATTTTTCAGCATGTTTAATGCATAAACATATAGGATGTAATGAACTTGTGTGTTTACTTTGATTAGTATTCTCACTCTACACAGAATCCATGTGTGCTTTGATAGTTCTCTGCAGAAATTATATATTTAACTTCATTTTACGCTGTTTAAGATACCAAAGCAGTTGAACGGTAGCTTTGTAACTGGACTGGACAATGAGATAAGAGATGTTTGACAGACTCACCCAGGGCTGTGAGTATTGGGTGGAGAATCTCCAGAGAATGAGCTCAACGTGCCCCACACAGGCAATAGCAGGATTTCTCTTTCATGTGATTCTAATACTAATGATCAGTCTCTATACCCTAAATAAAAATGAAATCTGAATTGGGAGATGAGTCAGTGATACAAGTGTCATAAACAACTACAGTTAATTCCCAAATGTATGAAATAAATTCAAACGTAATATAATTCCAGACAGACAGACACACACACACATACACACACACACACACACACACACACATTCAGATCCAGTTCATAACATTACTACTTGAAAATCATTTTGTGTAATGCGATTCAAATAAAGCCCCCTGAAATATTCATTTTTCATACACAAGCACCACTCATATCATCCATATTAGATATAATGATATTGTACTACATACTCTATATGCCTATGACCCAAGCACTGGGTTCTCCGACAAGGGTGAGCCCAATCTAGTACTATATATGGCCAAATGGAATGTGAAAGGTGAAGTCTAAGTGTAGGTATGAAATATAAAACAAAACAATTACTCTGCAGACACACACAGGGAGGAGGATCCTACATCTGCAGGAGGAACTCACACACACAGGGAAGAGTCTCCTAAACCTGCAGGAGGAACTCACACACACACAGGGAGGAGGATCCTAAACCTGCAGGAGGAACTCACACACACACAGGGAGGAGGATCCTAAACCTGCAGGAGGAACTCACACACAGGGAGGAGGATCCTACATCTGCAGGAGGAACTCACACACACAGGGAGGAGGATCCTACATCTGCAGGAGGAACTCACACACACAGGGAGGAGGATTCTACATCTGCAGGAGGAACTCACACACACAGGGAGGAGGATCCTAAACCTGCAGGAGGAACTCACACACACAGGGAGGAGATCTTAAACTGGCAGGAGGAACTCACACACACAGGGAGGAGGATTTTAAACCTGCAGGAGGAACTCACACACACAGGGAGGAGATCCTAAACTCGCAGGAGGAACTCACACACACACACAGGGAGGAGGATCCTACATCTGCAGGAGGAACTCTCACACACAGAGGGAGGAGGCTCGCTCCTAAACCTGGAGTAGGAGAAACTCACACACACACACACACACACACACACACACACACACACACACACACACACACACACACAGGGAGGAGGCTCCTAAACTTGGAGCAGGTCCCAAAATACGGTAGATAAATATATAATTAGAAATCGACTAGAAGTGGGGCAAAAGATCTCTCATCACTAGCTCACGCACAACTTCATTAATATGCAGAACACATGGTTTTAGTTTGGCTTTCAAAAATAAACCATCTTCCATGGACGGCTTCTGTAGAAGTCTCATTTTGTAGAGCAGTGTGGAAAAAGCTTCCAGAGGTTAACTTGAAAAACCAAGGACTTAGTTATAAATCTCAGGGTCAAACAAGGTGCATATTCCCTCTACTTCCATTAAAAGTGTGGATATCGATCGGGTGGCTGCATATAAGCGCCTTGGTGTTGAAGTTGACAATAAATCGAACTTTACAACCTTCCAAAATTCAAGAAACTGCAGCGATATGTTTGCTTTCTAGCAACTCGGCTCCATTAGTGTCCATTAATTTAAAGGAGCTCTTTGATAAATGTGCTGCAAAACATCATTACCTTCTGCCTCATTTGTATTTTTGCTAATAAGTGAAAGCAAGGCGAAAACAAACTACAACAGCTGTTCGGATTCTTGGAGCAAAATGTAATGTGCAATGAATCAGGCAAATCAACGGTGATGTTAGCCTAGTAGATGTGGGAGTGGCGAACTCCTGCTCACACAGGGCATCAGGGGGACTCAATCATTTCTGCTACACAAAATACACACAAGGCGTTATTGGGACTAATTCATTTCTGCAGCTTTCATAATTTCTGATTTTCATAATGATAATAAAATGTGTGTTGTTGTCCGGATGCGACCTTTTATACTTTGCCTTGTGATCTCTATGACACGGAAAAGGTAAACAAATGAATGTCCTAAAAATAAATTGAGGTAAATTAGCACTTGATTTGGAAAGAATTTCTGCTTTAATATTTCATTAGAACTTCAAAAGAGTTACGGAAGCAACTCAATGATAAAATATGCTTTTTCACATGAAAAGCATTTCTCATATAGACCACACATGAAAATGTTAAGCATGGCTTAATTTCAGGTTTAAGAATACCAGACGGTCAAATCTGAGGAAATGTTTTCAAGTATTTCATCCAACGAAGCGGGAGGGAAGGTGGGTATGGAAATACTTTTGATTGGCTGTCAGAATGCAACTGGAAATGCATGGAAACTGTTGTGATGGCTTTATCTTCTCTAATGACCTTCCACAGGTCTCCTGTCCCTCTGTTTCTGCACCTAACACCTTTCAGTGTGAAACAATTCAGCTCGTAAAACAATGAAGTTGCAGCAGCTCACAGTGAATCCACAGACGTGTGGCTGTGGCTTCTAGTCCATGTGTAGGATTTGAGAACGTTTTCTGGGCTGAGTTCTGCAGCATGACCTCTCATTCTTGATCTCTGTGACTTAAACCCTTAAATCTCAAAGCTTCCTTTTGTTCTTTGTTTGAAATTGTGTCAAATTCCTAGCAAAATGTTCCATCCTCATAAGTCCATGAAGCCAAATGCACCAAAAACGTGTCCTACAGGTAAACCTGAGGGACATTTTCAGTGAGCTTCGCCAGAGATCGGGGGAGTCAGGACCGACAGCACAAGTTCAAAAAGCTAGGTATCACAGTATGTGTCATCACCTCAGATTGAGTCACAAGGTTCTGTCCACTGGTTACTGATGCTGGCAGGTAGGGCTGCCAGATTTATAAATTGTCAAAAGCGGATGACATGCACAGCTGGGCGCTTAATCACAAACAGGGTGTGGTGGTGTCGGAACTGATGACGAACCAGGGGTAGGCGAGATTTCTATCAGAACAGATCACAGACCTGGGGTGAGACTCAGGATTAATTAATTACAAACTATCAGTAAATTTCTTCCATCAGTTACTCAAACTGGACATTATATTATCCAGACTAGACCACAAAGAGAGCATGTACCAATAACTTGAAAACCGGACATTCCGATGAAACATCTGGCAACCCTACTTGCAGATGCCGTATGACGCTATACATTACATTACATTACATGGCATTTAGCAGATGCTCTTATCCCGAGCGACGTACAATGAAGAGCAAATCAAACACAAGTATGAGTGGTAAGAGGACCTGAGAGGACAGTACAGTTCCGAGTCCTAGTGTAAACATCCAGATAATCAGAACCCTTGAAGAGTACAATCAACTTCCAAACTAGCATACCACAGTTGGCAGCTAGAATACCCTGAATACAACAGCCAATAAAAAACAACAATATCTATACAAGTAACAATATCTATACAATCTATACATAAGTGCCATTACAGTCTAAGGCTAATCATGGTGGTGAGTTAGGGAGGGAAAGGTGTAGCCTGAAGAGATGAGTCTTCAGTCTGCTCTTGAAGGAGGTCAGAGACTCTGCCGTTCTGACATCCACCGGGAGGTCATTCCACCACCGTGGGACCAGGACAGACAGCAGTCGTGAGCGTGAAGTGCAGGTGTGGTGAGGGGGAGGCGCTAGACGGCACAAAGTGGCAGAATGTCTTGTTGGTGTATAGGTCGCTATAGTGCGCAAGATTCTGTTTACAACAACCTTATGCCCTTGTTTCCCAGCTATGACCAGCTTGAAATTACCAGCTACCAGCCATTTCAGTAAAACATGTTGAGTATGGAGCTGGTCTGAACCAGCTGCTTAGAAACCTAGCTTTCAGTAGGGTGATGGTGTATAGTGAGAGATAGCTACTGGTTACAACTGCTTTATGATGCTACATAGAGAGCTAGCCTATGTTAACAACTGCAATATGATGCTACATAGAGAGCTAGCCTCTGTTTACACCAGCCTTATGATGCTACACAGAAATGTCCAGTCTTATGCTCATAACTTGGCAATCACCTGAGACGGCCACAGTACATCAAGCTCATTATCATTATCTGGATTCATCAGCTGTATGGACAAGGCTAATGTTTTCAGTCCATATTTAGACTTCTACTGCCACACAAAACAAGCACAAACATTTCTGCAATCAGTTTGCTTATCCAAGATGATGGAGAGCTGCACCAGGGAAAGGCTCTCGATATTCCGGAATGTTCCTGTGGAATGCCTGTGTGACATATACTCCGGTGACCCCCTCCAACTCTTTAACATACAGCCACACATCCCCTACACCCGGTACTTTCTAGAAAGAAGCACCCTACATTCATGGAATACATCATTACACTTCTGAAAAGGGTGTGTTTGTTCGTCCCTGCGTGTGTGTGTGTGTGTGTGTGTGGAGGGGGGGTTTCCAATAGCTTCTCATCCTCACTACTGAAATGAGATATGCTAACCACAGTACGCAGTTTTATCAGGCTCACACGGGTGCTGAGTGTATTTTTATCAGAAGGGAGAGACAGAGCATGACAGGAGAAAGGGAGGATTCCATTCATAATATCTAATATCCAGCCAGTCCCCTGAAAAGGATTACAGGCATATAAAAAAAGAGGGTCGCTCGCCATTGCTTTGAACACAGGCTTTAGGTCTTTAGGCCCCGCATTCAGATTACAATCCAGGTATCAAGGGATGAAGAGTCAGCAGATGTGGTGAATATCAGAGTGATCCAGGAGATTGATGTTAATTAGGATTGGCAGGCCGGGGAAGGCACGCCAGCCACAGCCTATTTCCTCAGCTGCTGCTCCTCGCTCACTGCCTTATTAGTCATACCTGGGCTGTTTGTGTGCCTCACATCGCCGTTTCCTAAAGGTATAATCACCACAATCGTTTACCACCACGGCATGCTAATGGCAGATAACCGATCGGAAATGCGCGCGCATAATGCCCTCGCAACAAATATCTCATTTCCCTTTCAATGCAGCTCTCCGTGGAGCAACTCGAACAAATTCAATTTCAGATATTTCCAATTTATGTTACTCCCCCCTTCAAAGATAAAATGACAATGCCCCCACACCTACCTGTACTCACAGTACAAAGCCTTAATCACTATCTGTCACTCAAACGCATCTTCCACTGAACATGCAGTAGTGGGAATGAAATACACTCACAGAGCACTTTATTAGGTATTTATTGACTGTTTTTTTAGACTTCTACTGCTGTAGCCTATCCACTTAGAGTTATGATGCATTGTGTGTTCAGAGATGCTCTGCATACCATTGTTGTAATGTGTGGTTATTTGCGTTACTGTCACCTTCCTGTCCGCCTCAACTAGTCTAGCCATTCTTTTCGGATGTCTCTCAATAAC
Source organism: Conger conger (assembly GCF_963514075.1). Lineage (NCBI taxonomy): Eukaryota > Metazoa > Chordata > Actinopteri > Anguilliformes > Congridae > Conger > Conger conger. Next base: position 7,707,621 of record NC_083777.1, read on the forward strand.
AAGGAGTTTCTGTCTGCAGAACTGCTGCTCACTGGATTTTTTCTTTGCAAGCTCTAGAGACTAGTGTGTCTGACCATGTCGGTGTGCATATCTTTTCTCCCCCATCTTCAAGTAGCTAAACTTTAAGATGGGGGAGAAGTTAGGGCTAGGATTTTACCCAAGGATTTAGCGACTTCTGCTTGTCTTTATAATCGCGACAAGAATTCACACCGACAATTCTTCTTATTCTCGTTATCATCCTTCTTTGGTGCTTCCAGGCGTTCTCCTACATCCCAAACTGCAGTTTGTTTGAAGCATGTGGAAGCCTTTATCATACATTATATGATTCATGGAGGCTAGTTGTTATACTGTCCTTTATGTATACTTTATGAAAGGGTTGGAATTCATTAGGTTGCAGTACTTGTACAATACAAGCAGACCTTTTGATGTGAAAATAATTGTTTGGGTTGTTTAATTACCTTGCTTGAATTTTGTTTTGCATCAGGGCAGGTAATTCTGCTCTGGTTCTGTTGTAGCCAAAAGGGGGAAATGTTTTTAAATAGCTTTGCCTCATGCAGACTTGTGGGAACGGTTTTGCATTTTAAAATGCTGTAAGTCAGATTAAAGCAAGTTTCATTATTTTCTTTGTTTTGCAGGAAATGAAAAACATGAATCGGAGTTATTTATTGTAAAATGATTGAAGTGATATCTTACTTACCTGCTGTCCCGCTGCCAGCTGTCACTCGATCTCCCTCTTTCAGTCCCTCCTTCACGTTTCTCCTTTCATTTGAAGACAACAATGCAAGATAAATGCATCAGATTTGAAAAATTATTCTATTTACATTAGAGGCATTTGGCAGACGCTCTTATCCAGAGTGACGTACAGTTGATTAGACTAAGCAGGAGACAATCCTCCCCTGGAGTAATGCAGGGTTAAGGGCCTTGCTCAAGGGCCCAATGGCAGCGCGGATCTTACTGTGGCTTCACCGGGGTTCGAACCACCGACCTTGCGGGTCCCAGTCAACTGACTAAAACACTAGTCAGTTTTTGAATGGTATATTTAAACACACACATACATATGCACACACATATACACACACCAACAAACTAAGTGTTATACAGTTTTGGAGTAACGGGTGTGTCATCTTAAATAAACAAATAATGCTTATAGGTGTGCCTAGGGCACATTGCTCCACGGGGGAATTAGCCTTGCTTAGTCTAATCAATGCAAGTAACATTGGATAAAAGCGCCAACTAAATAACTGTAATGTGGTACAAATAGCATAAAACTGAGTAATTACAGTAGCCTACAGCTAGTTAAAAAACAGGTACATTAAATGCTGAGAAACTAAACGTTAAACTGTGATGTCCAGGTATGATGTTGGTCAGGGATAGAGATGGGCAACTGGCAGCCAGACAAGGCACGACCTGTATATCTGGCTCACGCCCGTCTGAATGATAAATACTGCAGATCATTTAATTAAATTCAGATCAATGTGGAGCATAGCGATCGGTAGATATTAAATTTTGTTTTATCTGCTCATGAGCCATGGTCTGGAGTGTCAGTACAACATGGTGCTTTTTAGTTCTGGAGCACTTCAAGTGGGACCCGCCTAGACCTGGAGAACATGAAGTTAGACAATGTACCCCAGTTATACAGTTAATACAATGAGAGAAGGGTATACAGCTGGAAAAAGAGCAATACTGAAAGCTAACCCTCCCAAGCTTGCTTGATGATTTATGTTTGAGATTTAAGAATCACTTCCAAATAACAGTGTTATTATAACATTTCCATCGCATAGCTCTTCTGGAAAAGTTATGATAATAACAGACAGAATTCTTGACAAAGAATGCCACAATGTAAATTGTTAGGCTTAATAAGTAAGTTGGGGATATCAGAAACCTTTGGGAAAGCCAAACACTCCGGTAAAATAAACATATGAATGTACAGTGAGAGTGTGTGGAATAGGGCACAGGATCATGAGGAAGCCTCTGATCATACTACACATTATAGCCGTTAGTTAGCATGCCTGAATCCTCCCTTTGTTCGGTGGGGTATACCTTAAATCAGGAAAATCAAAGTCCTACAGGTTTAACCAGGGCCAGTTATTTCCGCATTGTTTTGAGCAGACAACAAAACAAATAAAACTCAGACCATTCAACCATGCAACTTTAACATAGAGAAGCATAAGCCTAAACCTTGAACTCAATTACATTTTCAATTTATGCAAATGTCTTCAACAATGTCCTTAGAATAGCTAAGAAAAACACAGGACAGCTCCATGGAACCAGAAAACGGAAACTGTCTCCAGTTCCTGATGGTTTAACTACAGTCATAGAGGGCCCAATAGGTATAACTCCTGCTGGGCTGCAGTATCTGCAGTTCTAACTCCAGTCCTAGAGGGGGCGCTGTGTCTGCAGGTGCTTACTCAGTGTGCTGCAAATTTGATAAGTTGGCTTTCATGCCTGCCCCACTGAATGTGCCTTAGTTCAGTAAATGCAGGTGTCCTTCTGAATTGACAGAGTACACAATTGAAAGCAGAGGAGCTCAAATGCAAATATTGGGTTCACATTTAAAAGTGACCAAAGCTGTGTACACTGTGTCTTATTTGCATAAACCAGAAGTAGCCTCGAGAATATTCTGTATTAAATAATGCGCAATCTGCGATACACTCTCTCCATCTCTTTTCCTCATCTATATTGCTTACAAATCAATCAGATTGTTCAGCTTTATATCATATTTTGCTCTAGCCAACTCCAAGTAAGAGAGATTTTTTCATAAAAGTTGGGCTTTGCCTGAAACCCAATCAAGGCGCTGATTCAATCAGAGCTGACTCCAACAAATCAGTCACACTGCATTCACGAAAGCTTTGCAATACCAGGGGAAGAACACAACAGTCACAGCTGCTGACAATGGATTAGAGCCTGCAACGGAGAATACGCAATGTTCTTTCATATTATACGGCTACAGGCTACAGCTTTTATTTTCTTATTAAACATGCTACTTTTACTTTTAATATTTACACATTCTTGAATTTTCCATTCACTTTAATGTATGGGTTTTATAGCATGACTGTTAGCAAGTAACTGTTCATAGTTTTTCCCAAATATTTGAGCTTTATTATATTTCTAATGTAAATTACAACATTATGTGCAACACAATGTCAAATAATAGCTTATGGATGAATTGGTTTTATCTATATAGTGGTATAAAAGTTCTGATTGCCAGAATAATGGCAGAATAATGTAGTGTGTGTGTGTTTGTGTGTGTGTGTGAGAGAGAGAGAGAGTGCGTGTGTGTTTAGACCTTGAGCATAATGTTGCAATATTCCTTTTAGTTGAACAACAGTGATTCTGCGGATGGCTCAGAAATTCAATCTTCAAATATTTATGGAAACATTACTTATAAAACCTTTAAGCCAACTCCAATTCCCTTCATACGTAAAGTCTTTACAGAGCATTGCCTGCATTATAATCAAAAGTTGAAACTTCAAAATAAGTGGAGAGCTGACATAGAATCGGTTCTTTTGAACCAATTACATGTACTTCTAAGTGCATAATTGGTTGGAGTTAAACAAATTAATACAAAGGCCAGGAAAGGAACCATTGTTACAAATTCATTGAAAATCAATAAAGATTTTATTTTAACTAAAAAAGATACATCGCCACGACCAGAAACCACACACACACACACACACACACACACACACACACACACACACACACACACACATACACTCAACTGAGACATCTACTAAAAAACATTGCAACATTATACACAACCCTGCCTTGTTAGCAAGATTCTTTAACACAGGGGCAGCCTGAACACAAACACAATTTTGCCGGTCTCAAAGAGACTATAACTATAATAAAATAAACAAGCATAAACATTTTATCACATCAGGGAGCAGGTTTGCCCAACACAAGATGGAGGAATACGATATTTTTGGCAGTATCCAGACAAAATGCACAGACCACAGCATGAAAACTGTAAAGTAAGAGGTAATATAACGGACAGAACTCCCACACTCCTTAAAACACGATTTCACATCTAGGCAATTAGTACTGAACTCACTGGTCCATTTTTACAAAGATCTCATCTCATCTCCCTCAGCTGTAAGGAAGGCCTGGGTGAATCCCAGACCCACAGTACAGAGAACTCACAGATATTAATACTAACTCTGAAAAGTCCTGGAAGGGTCTACTGTCAGACCTTTATCTTTTGGAGGATGAAACACATTGCACAGAGGCAATTTATGATTTGGTCTCAACTTGTTTGAAAACTAATCTTAATTTAATTCCGCGCAGCTGTAAATAGAGTTGGTCTCTAAAGGTGGGTGTCATCAATCTCTCAGATGGTGGGACTGCAGAGAGTGTCTCACGCCTCCCGAGTTAGCAGTGATGTATGGCTTTCCTATGCAAGGCTCAAATAGAATGGATAGTCCATTAGCGTGGTAATAGGGCCAAGGTTCAGTGTGTCCCTGATTCTATAAATAACACCAGATAGACATTTATGTGAGTCACAGAAGACAGCCTCTTTTCCCGGAGTTACCTTGTTATCTGCTCTGCACTTCCATGTCAAGTTTTTCCATTCCTGACCGGGCTTCCACTTGCAAATAACTGACACTGCGCTACAAAGCCAGTGCTATGATTACAACATTTTTGGACATAAAACAACGTTTAGTGATGAGCTTTCCGTTAAATTTTCTCCATTAAATTGGTTTCCGCTTTGATTTCCAACTTTAGATGCATTTATAGAGCGCTTTTCTCATACTCAAAGTGCTTGTCAGTGATGTGGGGGAAACTCGCCTCGTTACCAATGTGTGGCACCCACCTGGGTGATGCAACAGGAACCATATTGTGGCAGAATGCTCCCAAACATCAGCTGAGGTGGAGAGGGAGATCTCTTTTTTTTTTTACAATTAAATCAGGGGATTATTAGGTGGCAGGTTGAAAGAGCCAGGGTTGGGAATTTAACCAGGACACCGGGGAACCCTCTACTCTTTACGGAGAGTGCCAAGGGATCTTTAATGACCGCAGTGAGTCAGGCCTTGGTTTAACGTCTCATCCGAAAGCATCTCCTACAGCACAGTGTCCCCACCACTGCACTGAGGCATTTATGTGACCAGAGGGAAGCTACTAGCTGACCAACACCACTTCCAGCAGCAATTTAGTTTGCCCAGGGGGTCTCCCATTCAAGGACTCACCAAGCCCACATCCATTTAGCTTCAGCAGGAGCGGGGTGCATGGTGGTATGCTGCTGGCTGTATTAGCCACTTTCAAAAATATCATTATCTGGAGAACTTAAATTAAAGGTTTGCGCCGGAACTATCCAAGATAGAAGGCAAACTTATCTATACTATATCCTGTATGTGTGAAAATAAATCTTGAGTCAGTTGTACTGTACCTTACGAGAGAGAGGTCTGATTTTGGAGATATTGCATGCTTTTCTATTTTCAGGTAGTGGGACAGGTCTGATGCTTGAGATGATTTTCCAGTGTTAGGAATCCTGAGTTGTGATGTAAAGAGTATCTATGGTGGGTATAACATTGTCCCAATGGCTTCTCGCTTCTCTGTGTCTGCTTCTTCAATCATTACATTACATTACATTACGTGGCATTTAGCAGACGCTCTTATCCAGAGCGACGTACAACAAAGTGCAAATCAATCACAAGAACAAGTGCAAAAGTAGACCTGAGAGGACAGTACAGTTCCGAGTCCTAGTGTAAACATACAGAAATTCAGAACCCTTGAAGAGTACAATCAACATTCAAACTAGCATACCACTGTTGGCAGCTAGAATACAACAACAATCAACAACAACAATCAGAACCTAATTTGTAATTAGTCTCCATTAGAAGAAACATTTGATTATTAAACATTGTCTATCTTTCCACAAACCATAACAACTAAAAGCAACTAACCTGTGTGCTTTTCCATGTAGATAAAAACTATATAAAAAACAAAACAAAACAATAAAAGCCTCTACTGGGGTAATCATGTGCATAGCTGTAACAGTAAGATATTATTGGCATACTTTACATAATTAAAAGATTAATTGTTACCCAGTTTGTTACAATTAGTGTTATGGATATATATTTTAAATCATAAGCTGTACCTCTGTACAAACTCATGGCCCTTAAAGTTTCTCAGGAAATGGTCATGATTTGAAATAAACAATTCAGAACAGCAGAACTGTACACAATGAAATGTTGGTTTAATTTTCAGGAATGTCTCTGGCATCTGCATCCCTGCCTCAACTACTAAATATGGTCTTGTGTCTCAGATTATGGCATTCATGTCTTGCAGTTTAACATGAGGTCATGTGTTAAATCCAAATTATTCCACACTGTGAATATTGGATATATGAATGTAATCAAAATGCCTCCAGGAGGACGGGATAGTTAATATGGATTTTCTCAGCGCTAAATACATTTCAAACATGGATATCTACACACAAAATAATTTTAAAAAATGAATAATGTGGCATATTCATCTGGTTAAAATTGGATGAACTCACTAGTATATATTTTTCCATTCCATTTCTCCTAGACCAAGAGGAGGGCACTGGAAGATTATAAAAAGCAACCATGTCAGTCTCTTAGAAATCCAATTTCTTCCAGCTGTAAGTTTTCAAATTGGGATGCCAAGACCTGCTAATGAAAATGTCAATTAAATTTATTTTCAAATAGATTGTACATTTTCAAACAAGAAAGAAGAAAGAAGACACAAACTTTTGTACATTATTCTTCTGAAACATGATGGTATTATTAAGCAGTTTGATGTAATTACAGTGTGACAGGAAAGGTGTCCTGCCAATCAGCATTCCAGATCAGAAAGCAAGTTAAATTAGGACAGTTTATGAAACGCTCATACAAATGAGCTCTGTCTAGCAGTATAAAACCAAACACCCACATTCATATTTAATATTCAAGTATACAAGTTGGATGATACTTAAACATCACTTTTTTATACTCCACCTTATTCTCTGCATTACAGCAAGTTAGGTCTGACTTCTGCTCCAGAACACTGCGCTGTTAGTTTGAAAGTTTTTACCATTTATGTGGCACACTGACCTGTCCAACCACCAGCGGGGCCAACTGTCAGCTTATCTCCATTTGGCTATTTTGCATTCCTCCAGAAACAGTGAATGAATTTCTGATGCATGAATTGTTCAATCAACACTGCGCTTTAACTGACTGTAAACACTTTTGATCACAAATTATTTACTTAAACAATGTAAAAACCTTTTTTTAAACTACAGTAACATAAATAATTCTGAAATATTAATAAACAATAACAAGATGCATTTTTATTCTTTCTACAATATGTGTGTTGCTGTATATGCTAATTCATAGTATATGCAGCAACACTTCATAACATCTGTTGTAAAATGATTAATTCCAGATCAAATCATTGATCATCACAGTGTGTCAATGTACATTCATTATTTTTTACAATAAAGTAAAAAACTTTTCTTTTTTTTAAATATAACTTAAGAGGGCCTTTTTCTGATTGACTTGACCCACAAACATATAAAAAGTTTGTGGCAACTGCAAAATGTATTACGTGAAATCTGCCTATATTTATTTCAGCTCAACATTAATTCATTTAATGAACAAAATTATGTAAAGGCTTTTAATTCTAAACTAAAAAGAATCCACAGTAAGAACATTATCTTCGTAATGTGCTTTGTCTCTCTTTGCAGTGTCCTGCTTCTAATGCACACCCAATTAAAACAACATTTGCCCATTTAAATTGCAATCTCCTCAGATGCCATTAAAGTTAATGTGGTTTTGTGTTATGGAAAAATCTAATTTAGAAAGTCAATTAGCACAATCTGTCCCGTGGCAGGAGTCTCCTTCACCTGGGTGTGCCAAGCAATCTGCCCATATCTATTTATGAGGCTAACACCAGATATCAGGATGAACAAACAATTATTAATTTATGTAAAGTAATATTAAGGCATTTTAAAACAGGCAGAGCCATAGACATGTCATTTCAGTTCACTTCGACGTCATTTCAGTTCACAGTCAAAATGGCCGCAGCGATATAGCAGATTGTGCGATCGCATAATGGCCATTTAAGGAAGAAACGGTGAGCTGGCAGTCTGGGGTAGTGCAGGGCTTCTCTGGCTGGGTCCTGGGGGACGTTCTGCATCTGTTCTCCTTCCGCCCACAACTGCAGCCCATGAAATGTAAGAAGTCGGCAATTGTTCTTAATTTGACACTTTAACTGTCTAATGGGAGTCTGACTAAACTCAAATTATGTCAGGAATAGGCAGGCATGGATGATACAGTAAATATCCTATATTTTCATCCCAGGATCTTTAATCAAGCACATCAACCTAAATGTTTTTTGTTTTCTGTTCCGTAATTCACAAAATGGCAAATGATTGCCTCAGAAAGAGCTTATCTTTTGAAATTGATTACAAAAGGCTGAAGTGAAATAAACTGGGTCAAACTGACTGAAAGTACAGACAGCTGGTCACTTAAAGAAGTTTCAACCCTGTATCGGGGGAGGAGATGAGTGGAGGAAAGGAGGATACACTTTTTGAGTATTGGGACTCACTCCAAGAGCTTGTAGGTAAGAAAAACCAACAACCACTGGGATTCCCCCACCTTGTGACTGATGAAACCTACTTCCAGGTCTGAGTCACCGGTTTGGCACTTGGTACTTATGCCATAGATACTAGTCACGCCTGCCAAAACACACAGTACCATAAGAAGGGCAGTGTGTGTGAATCATCCAGTCGTGTTTCTAGAGAGCATTTAGCCCAGAAGTGAACCCAGCGCTGACTGATGATGTCATGTGGATCTACTGTCACTCCGATGAGCCATTCTTGTTCATCAGTCGGGGGAAATGTGAATATATTGGCTATTTAAGTCATGGGGGTGTCGGGCAAGCCAATAACATCTTTTATCTGAGGGGCACTTCTGTGCATGTGCAGTCACTAGCCTGTCCAAGGCTGAGTTATGAGAACTCTATAAATACAGTGTACAGTGTGTTATACGTGAAAGCAAACAGGATCCAAGCAAAAGAGATTTAAAAAAATAGGAATTATATATGCTACCCATCTACTCTTTCTAATTTAGACTCACACACTCCCACTCACATGCAGTACATGTGCGCACACACAAACATGCAGATAAACACGCAGATGCACACACAAATTCTGTGTTAGGAACCTGGGCTGTGGGAGGTAAGAGCACTAATAAGTGCTTTGTGTCAGTCGAGGTTGGAGAGGAGGTATTAGATGGCTGGGTTAGAGGTTAAGCAAGCTGGAAAATGTGATCCTTAGCACCCAGTCTGATCCTCTGTGAGTGGAAGAGAGAGCAATTACCATGGGCAGATAGCAGAAGTCTTCTGTTCACTGTCTCCGTGAAGAGCTCACTCCTGCTCACACACACACACACACACACACACACACACACAGGGAAACAACCACAGGGAATCAGAGCATTGGGTCACACAAAATCAAAGTGTTGAGTCACAGAATCACAGTGTTGGGTCACACAGTATCAAAGTGTTGGGTCACACAGAATCACAGTGTTGGGTCACATGGAATCAGAACATTATTTTAGATAGGGTCTGTTGTTAATTAACAACTACTCCAAAAGCAACACGATTATGAAGTATTATTCAAACTTTTCACTCTTTTTTGTAAATAACATGCCTATCCCAGGATGCAGTGGGTCCAGCATCCTGGGCAGGTCAAGAATCCATCGCAGGGCCCGCTTTATTACATGTACAGTTCAGTCTCTCCAATTAGTCTATTGCATGTCTATGGGCTGTGAGAGGGAGCTACACTACCCATCAGAAACTGGGAGAACATGCAAACAACACAGACAGGATGGGATTCAGACTTGGTACCTTCTTGCTGTTGAGGTGACAGTGTTATTCGCTGCATCACCGTGCTGCCTGGATAACTGTCACATTTAAGAAATTAATTGGTGCAGGTGAATGATCTACACGATCTTCACCTTCGGAGGGTAATGACACTGCTTCCTGGCTAACGCCTGGCCTCTTTCAGCTTCCTGTCTTGTCACGGATAATCAAAAAAATTGTGACCTTTGCGCCTTACTACAGGCCCGTGAAATCCACTGAGCATAGCTGCCTTCAAAAACAAAATAAGACGCGCACACATTGGTGAACGAATGTGTTTTGTCATCGAAAGATGATGATGACATTACCCCTACGCTGTAATTAAATATCGCATTTAGGTGTGGGTTTGTGGAAAAGGCACGTGGGCATATCATAATTATAGAGCGTTGTCTGGCACTGCAGGTCTCCGAACTGCCCCCCCACAAGTGGCAGGTATCCAAAATGTAATGAGTTGCTTCTAATCAAAGACAAAGACGGGCGGAAGAAGTGTCACTCATCGCCAACACAAAATGTCTCGTTTGGCAGAGATGCCGCCATCTGCATATTAAATTAGATCAGAGAGAACGACGCCATCAGTGTAATCAGCTGTAAAATTTAATTTTCAGCCCTCCTGCAGACAAAACGCACCTCAGAATCAAAAGTCGGTCCTGTTTAACCACGACAGCGCTCAAGGCTGAGACTTTGGGGGCCGTGTGTTTGAAAAGTAGGCTAGGCGAGCGCCCAACGTTTCTTGTTTTCAATGCCGATGCTGGTTTGTGCGAAGCCGCTGATTCATAGGGCTCTTGCAGCCACGGGCGCTACGTAGCTTTCTTACCACCCAATCCGTATTTCATTAGACTTGGCAATGCAGAGGCTGCTGAAAGATGTCCCGTTTTATCACTGCAGCTTCAGCCGATGTGAAACGGGGGAGTTGCGCTTTGTGCTTCACGGATCAAGTCTGTGTTTTCATGTAAAACATTCATTCACCATTTCTGTTCGGCTAATCTGTCGGCTGCCGGTTTCGGATCCCGATTAGCCGTTGCTTACCGCGCGGGAACAAAGCAACAGGAACAGACCCAAAAGTCTGCAGAGGCGGTGACAGTGAAATCCAGTCACTGCAACCCCCTGCCGATGGCTGCATTGATTTGTACGCCGAATTATCGGTTTAAATTCACGTTGTCGGACACAGACGGGTCTCCCGAGCATGGACGAATTGTGACAGAGAAGACTGGAGTGACAGGGGAAAGATGCACCACGGAGGGCCGTCAACAGCGTGGATTAGCCTGAGACTGACAGGAAGGGACCCGGAGGGCTCCCTCTGTGGTGATAACACGGGCCGGAGAAATATGAATGGCAGTTAGTAAAGCTACTCTTGACAGGTGGAAGCCTTTTAGCACTTTCTTAATGCGTGAATTGTGCTGCAGTTTCATTCTTCTTATAGTCCACGTTTGCTTCAATTTGGCTGTTCCCTGTTTGCGCATGAGCTCTTCCCGCCAATTAAGAACTCTTTTGTACAGACGCGCTCGCTCTCGGTTGTGTAATTAGCAGTCAAATAACTTTAATTTAAGCAATTTAGGAAGGTAGCCCAATGACGCATGCGACTCAGTGATGGGCGATTGGAGAGAACGCTTCTGTAATTAAGTCTCCAGTTTTAATTGCAGGTGTTACAATCATTAAGGTAGCCCTCCGGTGAAGTGAAGTTAAGTTTCCGAAGTTCAGAATGTTTTGAAACAGTTCCGGAAGCTGCCATTTTAAAAGTGCAAGCTCAGTCCTGCCCTATGTTTTATATACCATGACGCTCAAGACAGGATACAATAAGTATTGTACAGTACATTGCAAATTATTACCAATTAAGCTTGTCTCACAATAGACCAGTCTACAGCATCTACAGCATGGCTTTCAGATATTAAACTCTAATGATTCTAATTTCTCAGGAAGTTGTTCACAACTTTTTTATGTTGTGGCTGAAATGGTCCATGGAATGAAGAATTAGTTACATCTTTCGAATGTAATAGGCCTACTCAGTTCAGAATCACCCACAATCTCTCATATTCATGGGAACATTGACAGGAAAAAGCATTCAGCCGAAGGTGCAGACACAGGCCTGGTAGACAAGATGGCGTCCTATTCTGATGGAACTAGAATTAAAGTCCTACACGGCTTTTTTGAACGTGACGTGTCCGTAGCAGCCGATGAGACAAGAAGCTCACTCCATCCCAGTTCCATGGTTCACGGTTATTTTCCCACAAGCTGCCAAGAGAGGCACCTGCAGAAATCACGTGTCCCAACGTGGCACTACGGGGCTGAGAAGTTCAAAGCCCCTTTCATGTTCGGGTCATTATTCATGCTACTTATCCAGGAGATTAACCGTTTGAGTGAGGACACCTGCATGGAAAGACTGTTGTTCTGAACGGTAACAGCGTAAGTAACAGCGTAAACTCAACAGCCATGAACCAGCTCCTGTAGCCCAAAAGTAACAGTTAATACAACTTATTTTGCTTTGTTCCTGTATATGTTCTTACTCTACAGACAAATTTACAGGAAAAAAACTAGCATATTTGGCATGACATTTTTAAAACGGATAGCACCACTGCATGCATAATGAAATTTCAATCTATCCTGGTTAGAAATGCTTGCAGATGTCTTGTTGAGTAATTGTGATCAGTGAAGTCACTCAGTATAAAGTACAAATCATTAAAGATGGACTAAATTAATTCCTGGGAAACCAGCAGAATCAATTTTAGCATGATGTGAAACATAAAAAAATATATATAACTGAGGTTGGACTTTAGTCAAACTTTAGTTGTTGGATTTTAGTTGTTCTCTAACAAAAGCAGGAATTCATAGTATTCCTTTGGGGAGTCCAGCAATCATTACATGAACTGGTTTATGAAGACATACAGGCTTTTAATTGTTAGTCAGAGCTAAGGACAAATGTGATTGCCTTAGTCTCTTTAAAAACTGTGTCAATCTTCATTTAGTTAGAGGCATAAACCATAAATCACATTTAAGAAATCTATAGTGGCACATTAAGTATTGTCTAGCGGGCCGTTTGAATCTACCGCAGCAGCTATATTGATGGGATTTGTTATTTCCTGTGAGAGCAGTGGTGCTAGGAAGTAACTGTGAAACACAAAGAAGGCTTTACAGTGAAGGGTACAGCATCCTAAGGAGTTACAAAGCACTAACTGACAGGGCTCCCATACTTTTGCACACTGAAAAAATAACAATCACCAATCGATTAGGGATTACAGGGAGGTTGGGAGGGGTGGGGAGACGTGCAGCTTGGCAAAGTGTGTCTTGAATTTGAATTTGAATTTATTTGTTTATAATGTTGTGGACAGTCCCCATTAATTAACTGTAAACAGTAAATGGAGCAGCTTTAGCCTACATGACTAATTTCCAGCTGTAGTCCCCTGTAGTCTTCATTCTGTAGTTGAAGGTGGTCAGAGTCTCTGCTGTTCTGAACTGGGGAACTCGTTCCAACGCCAGCCTTCCCGAACACTCGCACCTCACCCCTCTGCTCACTTCTGGGAGGTGTCTGGGAGGGTGTCTAGAGGGAGTGTCTGGGAAGGCTGAAGACCAGACAAGCTTTTCTGGCCTCTTGCCTTTTTCAGTTTTCTTTTAAATATGTTTTTCACTGACTATTTTTTTAAATAGAGGACCACCTGTCTAGGACTCTAAGTGGTGTGTCACCCTTGGCTGTGCATTCTACACCGAATGGATTGAGGCGATGTGAACTGGTGTAAACGTTGTTGAAATATTGATAGTGACTCAGCAGGTGACAGCATGTCTATAAACTAAAGAACAACGTGTCTAAAGAACAATATAACTCTGAGATTAATGGCTAAATGCAATGCTGGCTGGAATTGATGTTGAGTGTCCGTTTCTTATCCCAGAAGGCTCATGAGTATCTAACGAGGCATATAAGGGAGCATGCCTGGCAAACCGCCTCAGTGTCTTAGATAAGATACTCAGATCTCATCCCCCAGACCAGCAGTACTGCCGGTTCGTGTTATTTTCTGCTGGATAGTTTGATTGACTGATTAATGGCGGAGGTTCCACTCAGCTGGTGTCCCCAGTACTAAATCTGTCTCTAATTAGATGGAAGATTGAGAACCAGTAGCGCTACTAGCCTCCAGGGCCAGATTTGAGTACCCTCCTTTCCATGATTACTGCATGCTCAAACAGTTGGCTGAATGGGATTGGAGCCCTTGGCTGCTAGTGAATTTCGGTTTAGCCCATGATGTCCCTGGTGCACCCTGCCGGGCCCCTGTGGCTCTACCCATTTAGCCACTTGGAAGCCCAGCCCTCAATCTGTGGGTAAACACATTCCTGGAAGGCTTAACTATAGGCCAGAAATCATCTCTCAATCAATATAAAATAATTATTCATAGAATATAGTTAGTTAGGTCATATTCCAGGTTATTTTATGAAGCAGAAATGGGCTTGAGCTTACAGTATGCGTGTAAATGAAATGTTCAAGGATTTTAAAATACATGCATTCATATAGTTAACGTTGAAACATTTTGTGAAATCTCTGTAGAAATTAAACATTGTGTAAATGTGTAGTTATCTAACACTAGCAGTGGACATGAAACTGACATGAAAACTAAAATGAGATTTCAACAAGTACATGGCTGAACACGGTACAGAGAAACCTAACGTACAACGATGACTTCTTTTCCAATGTGGTTTTAATTCTATTCAGTGCCTGCTGTGTCTTATTTCATTTATTTTCCAAAAAAGTAGTTCCCCCTTGCCTAGGTATATTAAATTAGTATTAGCCTTATCTGTTCATTAGTTGCTCGGTTATTATCTGACTACTCCCATTCACATGAATTTTGCATGATGCCAAAAATATGGACGCTCGAAGGCACTGCTTCCCAGCTGGGCTTTAGCACTTTGCCGGGTTTATGTCACTGGCCGCCCCTGGACAAGTGCTCCCCAAGTCCCGGTAAATGCTGAGAGCTGCGGCTGGCAGATAAACGTGGCCGGCGGTGAACGGAGGAGACGGTGGGGGAGAGCACGGCCCCTGGAAACCTCCAGAGGCCGTCAGGAGCGGGGGCAGTTTGGTTCCTGAAAACATTACACGTCTGTTAGACAGACGCTTCCAGCCCCCGGAGATCTTCACGGACCGCGGGGCCTGCGGCACGGCCTGAACTCCAGCAGAGCCGTAAAGGTGCTACAGCGCCAGGCGAGGGAACGTAAAGCCACAGAGGCTTCAAAACCGCCTGGCAACGCCACACAGAGACCGCGGGGGCGATCACGAGGCTCCGCACTGTCTGTTCCGCAGAAAAACCCTGACATTCAGAACAGAAATGTGTCATGTTTTTGTTTTCTTTTGATCCTTTTCTCACAGCGTAATGAAATGAAACTATGGCGAGACTGTCGTGTTTGAACATCACCGCAAGGTTGAAATCCCCTTTCATTCGGTATATATCAGAGATATTTCCTGCCATGTTCGGAATAACTGCTTGCCAATATCGGCGATACGTACTCTTTGTGTTGAATGGAGGCAATTAAAGCAAAGTAATGTGAAATGAGTGCTGATGTTCCTGCTGTTGTTTGTGTACGGTCTCGTACAAAGTGCCGCTGTGACAGTCCTTGAGCCCAGAAGATTTGTATCAGCATCCTGTTTCATCTCTACACACTGCACCATTAAATGGAATTGATAGCTATGCCGTTCTTTAAACAGTATTTGTGCGCTAAAGTTCTATTAGATTACAAAATTATTTTATTCGAAGTTGGATGACGGTATTAAGATTAATTTAGTTACTGCGCATCAGGTAAATGTCACATTATTCAAAATGGACCTTTCTCTATGTCAAATGCAAGAACAAGAATGGGGCGTTTACCATCAAGTATAAAGTGACAAAGCTAATGCTTTGTGTTTCTTTGTTTATACCGTTCTCCCATAAATAACAGGTATACTAAATATGCTGAGCTTCTTTATAAACACTTATTACAAATATAAATATATATTTCCCAATTAATTATTTGTACAGGTACCCACATCTTTAGTTTTATGTATTACATGATTACATAGTTTTTAAATGTTTGCGTACATCCTATGACTACAGGGTACAGTTTTTCTCTCTTATATATTTAGTCAATAGATATTTAGTGTGTATATCCTGCAGCTTGGGGTAGCACTGCCGCCTCACAGCAAGGAGGTCCTGGGTTCGAATCCCCGTCGGCCGGGGCCTCTCTGTGTCGAGTTTGCATGTGTCTCCCCGTGTTCGTGTGGGTTTCCTCCGGGTTTCCTCCCACAGTCCAAAGACATGCAGGTTAGGCTGATTGGAGAGTCTAAATTGCCTGTGGGTATGAGTGTGTGAGTGAATGGTGTGTGTGCCCTGCGATGGACTGGCGACTTGTCCGGGGTGTATTCCTGCCTTTCGCCCAATGTATGCTGGGATAGGCTCCAGCCCCCCTGCGAACCTGTTCAGGATAAGCGGGTTAGGATAATGCATGGACGGATTCTGCAGCTTATAGTGCCAAAGATAGAGATTAATTACTTTTAAGCAAAGATTTTTTTATTTTCTGAATATTACCTTGTCTCCTGAACTGATAGTGTGGTTTATAAACTTTTGTAGAATTTGGGGAGCACACTGATTTTTCAAATATCACAGAGAGATTTCATGAATCCATGACTCATAATGTTCCTTTTATTAACCCACCAACAACATTCCTCAATACTTTCACACTTCACAGTACCTGTGCAATACACAGCCTTTAATTTAAAACTAATTTAGCGACTTGGCAAGGACGGCGCACAAAATATAAATCTAAAATATGAGCCATAGACAAAGACAAGTGCTGAGTTCCTTAGCAGAGCTTTACTGTCCTGTCTCTAAGTCAAACAGCACCAAATCCCCCCATTAAACCCTGCACTGACTTAGATCCTCTCCTGAGGGTGATAGACTTTCCCTTAGTTTTCCATGAAGTATAAGGGAGACCAGGGATCAACCAAACACTTTAACATTTTTGCCTAATTAAAATATATACACACATTAGAGTTTCCTATTACTATAGGCCATCAGTACAGTTCTAGGACAATCCTGCCGATTAGAGTTCAGTCCAAAATGTGAGTGAAACTGATTCAACATGCCCCAGCTGCAGGTAAAGAGTAATGGGACAATTGGTTGCACAGTTCTCTCTGTGTGTCTTAGCCCAAAAAGTATGTTATCTCTCAACATGAGGCCCAAAAAAGTATCATTGCCAACAAAGCAGGCCATCATGACAACTTACATCAATCAGAGACTTAGACAAAATATTAGGTGTGAAAAATGTTTAATGTTTAATGCATCTTGAGGAAGCAAGAATGCTTCAGGAATTAGGAACCCATTTTTATACATTCCTATACAGGAACATGAATAAATGTGCTGTTATTATACCAGATGCAGCTGTATTGATGAACCTCCTGAAACCACAATGCCATAGTTCTAATTAAACTGTTAAACTCAAAAGCACAAACTCGCCACAGTAGTGTAATTGACAAGGCAAATGGTTTGCACACATGCCATAAGTAACAGGTGCTTGAAGAAAAATAAAATATACAAAGATGTAATAAAATATCACATTGAACTCCCACACACTGTTATGGAAGAGTATTGCTGCCAACAACCAAAAAAACTCATTCGATCACAAACCCATTTATACTAGATAGTAAGTCATTTTTACGAGTTAGTTATCTCCTTTTTGCAATATATATCTTGTTTATACAAGATAGGAAGCTGTTTTTGTCAGTAAGTTATGGTGAGATGACTAACTTGTAAAAGCGACTTACTATCTCGTATAAATAAGTTAGTGCTCCAAAAATGTATATATATATATATTTTTCCATTGGCAGCAATACGCTTCCGTAAGCTTCCATAAATCTTGCAAAATAAAATAAAAAAAACATTTTTGGAAACAATCCTGAGTGCCCTGTGTTGAAATGAAAATGACTATAAAATATTTTGGCATCATATAAAATTATATCAGCAGTCATCAATCTCATATCTGAATGTGTGGGGTAATATTTTCAGTGACAGCTTGTCTGTGGAAAGCTTTCATAGAAAATTCTAGAAATGCAAATTCTGTCAGTTCTCTTCTTGAAACCCTCTTTTTAAATATCGCCTTCATTTTTCTCTCATATGCCTTTTCTTTTACCTTTTATATTTATGACTTTTTTAAGGTGGGTTTTTCTTTACCAGATTAAAGCGTATTTCAAGCTTTTCTCACTTACCAGTGTAAACAAACTTTATAAATAAGCCCATTATTATAAATATAGATGCCATCCAGGACTCTGTGCCCATTCTGTGCTTTCAATACTTCATTTAAAACACAATCTGCTAGATTATGAGTTATTGCTGCGTCGCATTGCATTGCATTCTATCTTGAGGACTAGGCGTGTGATTTGTCTGAGAATATTGTGTTGTGTGATTTGAGTGAGAATGTAATTGGCTGCAATCAGAGCGGTGTGTTCTCCATTTTGGCTCTGGTCAGGGAGGCAGGCTCAGAGCGAGACTGTAATTGGCTGTAATCAGAGCTGCGCGTTCTCCATTGTGGCTCTTGGCAGGGAGGTGGTGCCTACCCTGTTTCCTGGACCACTTTCGGTCGGATGAGGTTACAAAGGGGTCACAATGTGTTATCTCTATATACCTGTTGTTTTGATACATGCTATATTCCAGAAATGTATATAGTTCTGTCCTCCTACAAAGTTTCTTCCCTGCCATTTGTGTTATTCTTCTGAATTAATCCTATTTCAGTCACTTATTTCCCCCCTTCTTGAAAACATTTTAAAGGCATTTTTTAAAATTCTCTGTTCTGTCCTGGATTTAATTAATATTTGTCACAAAAACCGTAAAATACACAAAGCCGCAGGTGTTGGAGAGGGCACAAGCCAAAGCAAGGCCAATAGACAACTACAACTGCAAGCTAATATTGGTAGTTATTCTTACTTCCAACTAAGCGAAATGGTGAGACTTCCAGATAATTCTGACCCGGACCTAAACTAAAAAGTTGCCCAAAAGTAACCTATACCAGTCCAAACACCAGTCAAAAAGACGAATAAGCGAAACAGATATTGCCACAAAAGTCTGGCTCAGCATATAGCATCCAGACTCCAAGGTCTACACAGCATTGCATACCCTCTTCTGCAGTTTATTCAGGATTATATAGGGTCACAAGCAGGTGGAGACAATCAGCCAATCAGCCACTTGTTAGGGTGGAGCTCCAAAGCATAGGGAGGGAGGGAGGAAGAGAGAGAGAGAAAGAGAGATAGAGAGAGAGAGAGAGAGAGAGAGAGAGAGAGCACCTTGTACTCTATACTCTGTTTGAAAATTTTGAAAAGTTTGAAATGACACAATGACAATGAAGTTGAAGTACATTTGTGCTGTTAGTGAAGAGAAGAGAGCTGTTGATTCTGGCCTTCGGAGATTGATATTGGGGTGTGACAACATGAGAAAGACAGCAGTGTCGATGCAAATTAAGCTGGCCCTGAAAATCAACCAATCAGGGACATTGCAAAAACAACTGCCCAAGTCAAGTTTGGTTGATTATTAACAAGAAAAAAAACAACTGGTGAACTCAATTATGTCAAAAGACCCAGTAGACCAAGGAAGACCACTATAGTGGAAATACTGGAAAATACTCTCTGTGGTGAAGAAAACTGACAACGGATCAAAAACACTGGATGGATGCAGGTGTAGATGTCTCAAAGTCTACACCAGCAGGACTACAGAGGGTACACTATAAGATGCAACCCATTGATAAGCCTGAAGAACAGAAAGGCAAGATTACAGTTTTCTAAAAAAGCACCTAAAAGAGCCCCAAGAGTTCTGGATCAAAAGTTCTGGTGCAGGTGTTATGGCTTGGGCCTGTATGACAGCCAGTGGAACTGGTTCACTTGTCTTCATCGATGATGTGACTGCAGACAGAAGTAGAACAATGAATTCTGAAGTCAAATTAAATATTTTATCTGCTCAGATAAAACCAAATAATGGTGCTCACTGAATACATTATGTACAGTATACTCCATGCGTAAAGTGAAA